>NW_018480044.1:335456-460846 GCF_002113885.1 Mizuhopecten yessoensis | reverse complement strand
CCCCCCCACCCACCCCAAATGTACACACATTTAGTTAGGTAGGCTGTGGCCATGACCCATCTTTACAAAAACTCACCTATAACACAAGACGGGTATATGAACCAAATGACAAATATCACAATGAACATGAATTGTTGTAGGAAGAAAATAATACATGTAGTATTTGACTTTGTAATTTCCCTTGCAGAGATATTCAGTCTCTGGCACACTATTGCGGCGATATCGCCGCCGCCGCCGCGTGATCAGATTTGTATGCAAATTAGGTTTCTGGCGATATCGCCAGAATATCGCCGCAGGTTTCTAATGGTGTTGTGGCATTCAATGCTCTAAAAGCCTCACTAGGTTCTGGTGCAGTTGTGGCGATATCGCCAGAACGTCGCCAGAATGTTCTGGTGCACTTGTGAATGTCACCAGAATGTTCTGGTACAGTTGTGGCGATATCGCCAGAATGTCGCCAGAATGTTCTGGTGCACTTGTGAATCTCACCAGAATGTTCTGGTACACTTGCGGCGATATCGCCAGAATGTCACCAGAATGTTCTGGTGCAGTTGCGGCGATATCACCAGAATGTCACGAGAATGTTCTGGTGTACTTGCGGCGATATCGCCACAGGCTAGGGTTCTGGTGATATTGTGACTCACCCTCTCTGCATGTCTTGGCAAGCAAGATTAGGGTTGAGGAGTACATATAGTTTAGATACTAATTCATAGCTTATATTGATCAGAGATTGGTTACAAAGTTCAACACATCTATATTAATTATTTCACAATGTGATATTTGTTAATAGTAGTTATCAATAATGTTTATATAATGTATAAGTATGAACTTTTTTATAAGAAACAGTTCTGTATACATTATAGAAGCAACATGAACTTCTGTAAAAATATTACAGCACGGCCTAAAGCAAGATTTCGATTTGATGTACTGCACTTCTAAATACATGTAGTAGAATTGTGTATGACAATTTAAACTTTATACAGAGTCGTATGAAAATGCACAACGGTAATTCAGTTAAGTTTTTACATGTTTTGTGACCATGGATTATAAAAAAAAACATTCTACATTACCTTATAAGACTCAGGAATGCTGTCACTTTATCCTAAAAAGACTAAATTTAAGTCTCCTTATTTCACTCAACTTTCCATTTCACCATGAGCTCTCCCTTCATCCATCAGCCATTTTGTGATTTTTGAATTTGGGGGTCAACTATATTTAGACAAGTTACAGGCGATCATGGGAATTTATAATCTGTGGTGCACCTCTGGCGATATTATGGGGACATTATGGGGAGATGAAAAGTGTGCCATAACATCACCAGAATATTTTATCTGTGGTGCACTTCTGGCGATATTCTGGTGACATTCTGGCGATATGAAATGTGTGCTAGAACGTCATCGCTAGCGGCGATATTCTGTGCACTCCTGGCAACATGTTCTGGCGAACTGATTTGTGCGCTGCATTATTGCTGCAAACTTTCTATTTCTGTAAGGATTTTTGGGTAAAAAGCTTGATAATTTAGTATTTACTAGGTTTGTGAAACTTGATAATTTTGTATTTCTAGAACTGAGAAGATAAGCAGGAACATATACTGATGAACTATGAAATACAACATCATGTTTCAATACCTACAACTATATTTCAAAGTTAAAAGCCAATGCATTTTATCAAGATAATAAGATTCTCTCCAGCCCGTGGTAACACTGGGAAAACAGTGATTATATCAGCTGGACTTATAGGATTTAATATAGAGGTCACTTGGTAAACACATCTGTAGGATTTAATATAGAGGTCACTTGGTAACACATCTGTAGGATTTAATAAAGAGGGCACTTGGTAAACACATCTGTAGGATTTAATATAGTGGTCACTTGATAACACATTTGTAGGATTTAATAAAGAGGGCGCTTGGTAAACACATCTGTAGGATTTAATATAGAGGTCACTTGATAACAAATCTGTAGGATTTAATATAGAGGTCACTTGGTAACACATCTGTAGGATTTAATATAGAGGTCACTTGATAACAAATCTGTAGATTTAATATAGAGGTCACTTGGTAACACATCTTAAGGATTTAATATAGAGGTCACTTGATAACACATCTGTAGGATTTAATATAGAGGTCATTTGATAACACATCTGTAGGATTTAATATAGAGGTCTCTTGATAACACATCTGTAGGATTTAATATAGAGGTCACTTGATAATACATCTTTAGGATTTAATATAGAGGTCACTTGGTAACACATCTGTAGGATTTAATATAGAGGTCACTTGATAACACATCTTTAGGATTTAATATAAAGGTCACCTGGTAACACATCTTTAGGATTTAATATAGAGGTCACTTGGTAATCCATCTTGAGGATTTAATATAGAGGTCACTTGTCACTTGGTAACACATCTGTAGGATTTATTATAGAGGTCACTTGGTAACACATCTTAAGGATTTAATATGGAGGTCACTTGATAACACATCTTTAGGATTTAATATAGAGGTCACTTGGTACACATCTTTAGGATTTAATAAAGAGGTCACTTGATAAACACATCTGTAGGATTTAATATAGAGGTCACTTGGTAACACATCTTTAGGATTTAATATAGAGGTCACTTGGTAACAAATCTTTAAATTTAATATAGAGGTCACTAGATAACTCATCTTTAGGATTTAATATACAGGTCACTTTGTAACACATCTTTAGGATTTAATATAAAGGTCACCTGGTAACACATCTTTAAATTTAATATAGAGGTCACTAGATAACTCATCTTTAGGATTTAATATACAGGTCACTTTGTAACACATCTTTAGGATTTAATATAGAGGTCACTTGGTAACACATCTTAAGGATTTAATATAGAGGTCACTTGTCACTTGGTAACACATCTGTAGGATTTATTATAGAGGTCACTTGGTAACACATCTTAAGGATTTAATATAGAGGTCACTTGTCACTTGGTAACACATCTGTAGGATTTATTATAGAGGTCACTTGGTAACACATCTGCAGGATTTAATATAGAGGTCACTTGGTAACACATCTTAAGGATTTAATATGGAGGTCACTTGATAACACATCTTTAGGGTTTAATATAGAGGTCACCTGGTAACACATCTTTAAATTTAATATAGAGGTCACTAGATAACACATCTTTAGGATTTAATATAGAGGTCACTTGGTAACACATCTGTAGGATTTAATATAGAGGTCAACACATCTTTAGGATTTAATATAAAGGTCACCTGGAAACACATCTTTAGGATTTAATATAAAGGTCACCTGGAAACACATCTTTAGGATTTAATATAAAGGTCACCTGGTAACACATCTTTAGGATTTAATATAAAGGTCACCTGGAAACACATCTTTAGGATTTAATATAAAGGTCACCTGGTAACACATCTTTAGGATTTAATATAGAGGTCACTTGATGATACATCTTTAGGGTTTAATATAGAGGTCACTTGGTAACAAATCTTTAAATTTAATATAAAGGTCACTAGATAACACATATTTAGGATTTAATATACAGGTCACTTGGTAACACATCTTTAGGATTTAATATAGAGGTCACTTGATAACACATCTTTAGGAATTAATATAGATGTCACTTGGTAACACATCTGTAATATTTAATATAGAGGTCACTTGATAACACATCTTTAGGATTAAATATAGAGGTCACTTGGTAAACACATCTGTAGGATTTAATATAAAGGTCACTTGGTAACACATATTATTGATTTAATATAGAGGTCACTTGATAACACATCTTTAGGGTTTAATATAGAGGTCACTTGGTAACACATCTTTAAATTTGATATAGAGGTCACTAGATAACACATCTTTAGGATTTAATATACAGGTCACTTGGTAACACATCTGTAGGATTTAATATAGAGGTCTCTTGGTAACACATCATTAGGATTTGATATAGAGATCACTTGGTACCACACCTGTAGGATTTGATATGGAGATCACTTGGTAACACCTCTGTAGGATTTAAAATAGACGTCACTTGGTAACACATCTTAAGGATTTAATATAGAGGTCTCTTGGTAACACATCATTAGGATTTGATATAGAGATCACTTGGTAACACATCTGTAGGATTTGATATGGAGATCACTTGGTAACACATCTGTAGGATTTAAAATAGAGGTCACTTGGTAACACATCTTTAGGATTTGATATAGAGATCACTTGGTAACACATCTGTAGGATTTAATATAGAGGTCACTTGGTAATACATCTTTAGGATTTAATATAGAGGTCACTTGGTAACACATCTGTAGGATTTAATATAGAGGTCACTTGGTAACACATCTTTAGGATTTAATATAGAAGTCACTTGGTAACACATCTTTAGGATTAAATATAGAGGTCACTTGATACACATCTTTAGGATTTAATATAGAGGTCACTTGGTAACACATCTTTAGGATTTGATATAGAGGTCACTTGGTAACACTTCTGTAGGATTTAATATAGAGGTCACTTGATACACATCTTTAGGATTTGATATAGAGGTCACTTGATACACATCTTTAGGATTTAATATAGAGGTCACTTGGTAACACATCTTTAGGATTTGATATAGAGGTCACTTGGTAACACTTCTGTAGGATTTAATATAGAGGTCACTTGATACACATCTTTAGGATTTGATATAGAGGTCACTTGATACACATCTTTAGGATTTAATATAGAGGTCACTTGGTAACACATCTTTAGGATTTGATATAGAGATCACTTGTACACTTCTGTAGGATTTAATATAGAGGTCACTTGATAACACATCTTTAGGATTTAATATAGAGGTCACTTGGTAACACATCTGTAGGATTTAATATAGAGGTCACTTGGTAACACATCTTTAGGATTTAAAAGAGAGGTCACTTGGTAACACATCTGTAGGATTTAATATAGAGGTCACTTGGTAACACATCTTTAGGATTTAATATAGAGGTTACTTGGTAATACATCTTTAGGATTTAATAAATAGGTCACTTGGTAACACATCTGTAGGATTTAATATAGAGGTCACTTGGTAAACACATCTGTAGGATTAAATATAAAAGTCACTTGGTAACACATCTTTAGGATTTAATATAGAGGTCACTTGATAACACATCTTTAGGATTTAATATAAAGGTCACTTGGTAACACACCTTTAGGATTTAATATAGAGGTCACTTGGTAACACATCTTTAGGATTTAATATAGAGGTCACTTGATAACACATCTTTAGGATTTAATATAGAGGTCACTTGGTAACACACCTTTAGGATTTAATATAGAGGTCACTTGGTAACACATCTTTAGGATTTAATATAGAGGTCACTTGATAACACATCTTTAGGATTTAATATAGAGGTCACTTGGTAACACATCTTTAGGATTTAATATAGAGGTCACTTGGTAACACATCTGTAGGATTTAATATAGAGGTCACTTGGTAACACATCTGTAGGATTTAATATAGAGGTCACTTGGTAAACACATCTGTAGGATTTAATATAGAGGTCACTTGATAACACATCTCTAGGATTTAATAAAGAGGTCACTTGGTAAACACATCTATAGGATTTAATATAGAGGTCACTTGGTAACACATCTTAAGGATTTAATATAGAGGTCACTTGGTTAACACATCTTTAGGATTTAATATAGAGGTCACTTGGTAAACACATCTTTAGGATTTAATATATAGGTTACTTGGTAAACACATCTTTAGGATTTAATATAGAGGTCACTTGGTAACACATCTTTTAAGTTTTATTCATTCATATACCTGGTAACTGGTATTAGGTATTTATATTACAATCCAATTAATGTACTATCGGTAGGTGAATTTGTTTTCATACAGAATGAAGAACATTTTGCTTAATTTCACTTTAATTTCTTTTTCATGTACATGTATCCAGCACATATTTGTTCAATATTTTCAATATTCCGATAGCAATAAATTACTTCTATTCAATTTCACTTTTCTAATAGTTTGTACTTTTTATGCATCATTCAATTAAGAATAGCTAACTAACATCCTAACTTATCATACTTGACTTTCATATTAATCTGGGACAAATGCAGCACTTGATTCAGTCTGGTTCCCATTGGGCTTTGAGAAAAAGGGTGCCTGCCCAGCTACAAATTCCTTGGAAGCTTTCTGCTTATTTTCATAATAATCCTCATTGATGGAGGGTAACTTGAGCACCTTGTACTCCTTGGGTATGGATGTTCCATTGATCGTGGACATGATGGTGAAGTCTAACCTGTCTTCCTTGTCTGAGCGACTGGACAGTGGACAGTGGCTACCTACCAGGGGAACAAAGCTGTCACCGCCTGTATCTCTACCACTGGGTATTGTCTTGGCCCCAGCATTTCCTAGAAGTGGAGAACTTGTGGAACGTTGGGGCCACATACTTCGCTTCATCTTTCGTGGCGACTCTTTGCTGTCATAAACTTGTATGATCTCGCACAGCTTCCTAGGAGCATTTGGCACTACAGGGTAAGTTTGTTGTAACTCTTTCATCTTACGCAGGCTACCATGAGGGGTTTTGACTGGTGGCAGTTTCTTTGGTTGTTGAAGTTTACTGAGGTCAAGTCTAGGCACAATAGGTTTACCATTGCTTTGTTTAGGAGTTTCTAGCTTTGACACTACGAGGGAGAGTTCAGCCTCCATAAGGGAGATCTGTCTCCTCATGAGACGCTCCCGCTGGTCTAGTTTACCGTAACACAGGTTGAGCTGGTCAAACTCCCGTACTTGTCGCCGGTCCTTAATACGGTAGTTGTTTAGGTCCTTCTTGATAAAGGATATTTGTTTCTGACATGTGTTTTTCTCTTCTAGCAGATTGCGATAGTTTTCCTTGATTGCAAGCAGACCTTGATGGCTGACATCCTTTTCATCCTTTAAAGCATATATGTTGGTCTCAATGTCATTCAGGATGTTGTTGGCCTCACGTAACTCCCGTGTCAACTTCTCTATCTCTCTGTCATGATCACTGGTGTGTCGGCTGACTTCTGTTACCAATCTAAAAAAGGTTAAGTTTGCTTATACATACAGCATGATTTTCATGTATAATACTATATTTACACTGGCATTGCATGTTCGTTTCGTAATCAAACTAAATTGCATCCATAACACTATGAATGCAAGTGGTGTCATTGAATTTAATGACACTAATTACAGTCTATTTCAAATAACACTGGATAGGTTTGATAAATCAAAGAGTGATATAAGAAAGCTACGTACCAAGAGTAATGTTATATTGTGGTTGCATACCAAGAGATATTGGGAGGTTATATATTCAGGGTTGTCAAATTTGCTATGTAAAGCATTGGGAAGGGGAACAGGAGAAAGATGATACCTTTTGTCTAATTTGGTGTCCCAGACATTCTGGATGTCTTGGAGAGGTTCTCTTGTCGAGTTTCCATAAAGCTCATCACAGGAAGTCTTAATGGGCATTTCCAGTTGGTCACATGGTAGTCCTTCCCTCTCTCTGACTGATCTTTGTCTGCTGTGCCCAAGGGCTTTTTCATTGTGGTTTTTGGCAAGAGATATTTTCCTATTCTCCTTAAAGGAAGTACTTCTGTTTGTTCCGAGTTTGCTCACTGAAAATCTGGTTCCTGATACCATCATATCTATGGACAGAGTAATAAAACAATACATAGTACGTATACAGACCCATTATAATTAGTTTTCTTCTTTTTCCGCTTTAGTCTTGAAATCTAAACCTATCTGGAGACATGCCAGTACAGTTTACATAGATCTAGAATTCTTTGTCTTTTAATTCATACAAATAATTTTCTATCACCTCTATACATGTGAAATGTTGTCTAACTGTGGGACAATCATGTGAGATAAACTCCACCTAGGCTCTCTGGATTACCTTCTGTTTGGTAACTAACTTCTTTTTTCAAAATCTTAGATGTGAAGTGGAGTTATGTTGAGTACCTGGTTAAATGACATTCTGAAACTTGACATCATCTGAATGAGATTCATGACATCGTTACATTGAATCTACAACTGACACTGCCTTGAGGAAATTAAAAAACATGAAATATCTTGTTGTGTAAGTTTTGCTAACTCGAATTCTACCAACATCATTGCTGCATTCAGTGCAAATTTTTACCAAAATCCAAGGTAAGAAAGCAGGAGAAAGTGTTATCATATAACTTCTGACACCCAATTCTATCACTTATACCTACAAAAGGTTAGACTCTTTAATACTTTTTTGTGATTGTAACTTTTGTTACATTTCATTCTTTCCAATGCTCTTGTTACCATTTTGATTCAGCTTTCTTTTAATGAAGGCTGTTTTGGTCTTTCTCTTCCCGTTCTCCTGACTTGGCTGCTGTTGTAGGTATGGTGTTGTTCGCCCTCTGGACTGAGTCCTATTCTCGTGTCTTGATGGCAAACCCTCCACCTTGAACACTGTAGCAATAACATACTACTGAGAGATCTGGCTCACCCTAATAGGCACTGATACATGTACAATGTACCTCAGTATTGGTCTAGCTACTATTTATTGGTAACAGACGCTTCTTTCAAATTTGCATGACTTATTGCAGAAACATATATAATAATGTAAAGTACACAGGATGGAAATCAATAACTTTGTAACATCATGTTGCATTCTGAAATTATTTTAAATATTTTTTTCAATTAAGCACTGTTTGGTAATGGATATAGGCATAGATGTATATGAAACAAATTATGTAATAAATCCCAAAATGAGCTATAAACATAACAAGTACTTTATACCTCATCCAGTATATGTATGTATAGTATACATGTGATAAATCTACCTGTGAGTCCTGGGTCCTGTACCCATAGAGTTTCTGAAAATACTGAAATTTAAAATAGTGGGACCCATATCTTTTAACCATACAGTGGGAAAAGACCCCTACAAACTAATTGTAGGTTGATCACTCAGTAGACATGTGCTTGCTTGCAAAATAAACATGTTCCATGTATTGAGAACTTACCAACATATAAATCCTTCTCATTACAACAAAAATCATCGTTCCGAAAAGGTACCACTTGTGGAGAGTTTCGGCACTTTGTTTCCTCAAAGATTTTTTCTGAAAAAATATTACCGAGACTGAAATGAACACTGGAACTTGATCAAACTGAATCATTTGATTATGTAAAATTCAAATGAAGAGAAATATTCATGAAAAGGTGGGGTCAACATTTGGCCCCCACTTTGATTTCTTTTATTCTTTTGCCATATGTAGATACATAAAAATGATCAATAACTGCATAAATGATTATTCATATTTACTACTGATAACCGTAGTGGACCTCCTTGCATAACACCAGGTTGAGTGACGGGGGGATCCTAACAAAATGACCGATAAATATCACAGGCAAATGTTAATTTGGAAATGAATAATGATGGTGTATTGTGTAAAAAAAATCTGTTAGTTTGATACTAAATATGTCATATTGGTATAAATGAAGTAAGCATAGTGAAACTTTTAATCAGGAAAACATGCAAAATTTTCGCAAAATTTTAAATATAACCAACATTGTCAACTTGCCTATATATAGTCTATATTTTAAACTTCTATATTTTAAACTTCTTTAAAAACTTCCCATATATGCATTCTGTCTACAGAATCATTTTTATGTAATATTAAAACCAGTAAAGTACCTTTTTAGCATGCCAAACATGATCAATGCCCAATTTCACATAATCTTGAAGATTTGGCTATCAATGTTAATTATGATAAATACCGATACATTTTCTGTTTTTGTATCATACCAAAACACTTAATTATATTACTCATGTTTTAAAGTTATGTGCAGCAGTAACTAGAACACTGACAGGTCAGTAGGGGCCCCATCTCGTGCCAATATATCCCCCATAATCATCAAGAAGCAATCTGCCCATATAGCTGAGCTTGACGTTTGACATTTGGACTTCAAAAAGAATCGCAAGGAAGCAAAATATACATTTTACAGATACTATGATGCGAGTCTTGTTTCCTTCCACCTCCATATTTGCTGGGCTAACAGAAATGTAAATACTGTTGCAATACTCATTTGTTAGCTTTGATTTGTTTTATTTCACCTTATATACCTCCTCCATCAAGAGCCAGGGTCAAAGCCAGAGATCCACTTTGTCTGTGACCTTTGGACCCAAATGACCTTGACCATTAGCCCAGTGACCCTGATCTTTGGTCAGTTGACTTATTCTTTAATTCTGACCAACTTTGCTTCTTAATATCATAACACAATGTTCATCAGTGAAAAATACAAAACTTGACCTTGATCCTTTGGACCTTGTAACCTGGATCTAAGGTCAGTTGACTCTGTGGTAAGTTCTTAACAACATTGCATCATAATGTCATAAAATGTTCATCAGGGAAAAGGTACAAAATTTAACCTTCACCTTTGACCCAGTGATCTTGACCTTTGGTCAATTGACTCCTTGTTTAATTCTGAGCAACATTGCCTCAAAGTGTCATAGCAAAATGTTCACCAGTGAAAAGATACAAAAATTAACCTTGACCTGTGACCCAATGACCTTGGCCTTTGGTCAGTTGACTCCTTGTTTAATTGCTTCATAATGTCATAACAAAATGTTCATCAATGAAAATATGTAAAATTTGATCTTGACCTTTGAACTTGTTGACCTTGACCTTTGGTCTTGACTTTTTACCTCAATGTGTATTTTTGTGAACTGAACATCTTGACCAAGTTTCATGTACATCGGTCAATAAATGTCAAAGTTATCAGCCAGGAACAAAATTTGTGGACAGACAGCCAGACAGACAGACAGACAGACAGACAGACAGAGTGATTACTATAGGGCACCCGTATCTCCGATACGGGGCCCTAATAACTCTTGGATATGTATTCTGCCAAAGTAATCTTTCCTCTGGAAAGCTACTTAAGTTTGAGATTGTGTTATAGACAAAGATATGCAATTATATGAGAATAATAAAATAATCTCAATAACAAAACTATTATACACTTTATTATACCTCCCACAACGAAGTTAGGGGTGGGGGTGGGGGAAATATACTGCAATCAGCTTGTCTATCCGTCTATCTGTCCATAGAAGAAGTTTGTCTGGACAACTTCTTAAGTAATGGACCAATTTCAACAAAAGTTTCCAGATATGATAACTAACCTGAAGTTGTACATCCAGGTGTTATTTTTTCATTCTGACCCTTTTTTTTAACAAAGTTATGGCCCTTTGTTGAAAAACCCTTGTCTGGACATGTCCTCCAAAACTAAGGGGTCAATTTCAACCAAAGTTTTCAGATATGGTAACTACCATCTGATGGTGTGCATCCAGGTATTCTTTTTTTAAATCTAACCCTTTTTTACGGAGTAATGGCCCTTTGTTGAAAAATATTTGTCCAGACAACTCCTCCAAAACTAAGGGGACAATTTCAACGAAAGTTTACAGATATGGTAACTGCCCCCGACATTGTGCATCAAAGTAATATGTTTTCATTCCGACCCTTTAAAAAGGGAGGTTTTTTTTGGCCCTTTGTTGAAAAAAACCCACCTTTGTCTGCCTCATAAACTTCTGGGCCGATTTCCATGAAAGTTTACAGATATGGTAAGTACCCCCTGATGTCGTGCATCAAGGTAGTATCTTTTTTTCATTTTGACCCTTTTTAAGGAGTTATGGCTTTTTTTTTTTAAATCTTTGTCTTGACGACAACTCTTCCTTAACTACTAGGACGATTACAGCAAAACTGGTTTTATCTGGGCTAACAAGATTTGGTATGAAAGTGTATTTTGGCATGGGAAGGGAGTACAAGAAGTATGTCAGTGACATATATACATGTACTTAAATAATTACTGGTGGGAGACTATGGATTACTTTGCAATGCTTTGTCTTAGTTAGCCTTTAGCTTACAGCTCTGGTCAATATAGGGGTATTAGTTATTCTTTGGCTTATAGTTCTAGTAATAATTTTTTTCCTATTGCACATTCATTAAACAAAATGTGAAGGAGTATCAACTATTTTGTATTGTTAACTCTAAACGAATAAAGCAAGGAAGAATATCCTTGTCTGACTCCCCAAACAAAATATTTATTTTAGCACATTTGATTTTGTGACCTTGAACGAGGTCAAGGTCATCAACATTTAACAACCTACTTGCCAAATATCAAGAACCAAGGACTTTTAGTCATGAGGAAACACAAGTTAAAGGAAATGTGGAAAGAAAGCTATGTTTTTCTTTTTTTGAACAAAAATGTTATATGACAAATTTACCGGTTGTCATTTTTTTTGAAATTACTGATGTTGAAAGATATTATTGGTAGCCAACTTTTCAACAAGTAAGAGAAATAGACTAGTTTTAGAACTATATAAATTAACGTGTCAAAAATGGAAATGTTCTCATTAGAAATGAAATTTCACACTTTTCTGCTTAAATCTTCAATAAAAAGATCAATTATTTATAGAAATAGTGTAATATTCAGTATAAAAATAACAGTTGGAATATGTTACACACGATGACGATGTCATTTTATAGCAATTGGGTCATTTAAAGGTTCTAGGAGGACACCTTTAACACCCACACAGGTGTAAGTCAATGAGGTCCCATTTTTCATCAAATGAATCCTGAAACTAACTGTTCCTGCTTCCTATACCCATGTCTTTTTGGATTTATCTTGTTTTGAAATTCTAAGTGGGGGCCGATGCTTATGTTAAATCTCCAAAGGTGCTGACCCTACCTTTGCTTGTTGAGGGTAACTGGTTGGGTCCCAGCAGATCTAGAGAACTTAACACTATAACAGCCAAGTTATTATTATCATTCAAAGTTTAATTATTGTAGTTTTAGTTATTTTATTTTGATTATACATATCTTCAAAAATTGAATTTGAAATATACAACTAGAGAAACCATGAGTGAGCTCGCAAAGATATACCCCCACTTCATCTTATCTAGGTATCCTCCCTACAGAGTTTTGTATTATTGATAAGGTATATTGGTTATTACAAGAGCCTTCTCATGCAGATCTACTGCAATCCTCTCCGACTGTAATACGGCAGTCCTAGGTAATGATGTAATAAACTTTGAACAAAGTGTTCTGTAATCATTATAAAAACACTAACCACTGTGTTTGCAGGGGGTGTATGTAATAATCATGCAAATCTACAGATGCTGTACTCAGTCCTGTCACTTTACCATGTTACTGAAAATTCAACAAATAGGAGGAGTTGTGCTTACAAGATTTCTGGGGCAGAATTTAAAAGATTCACGGGCCATAACTCCAGGAAATATTGATTTGCAAATTCCTTTCTTCATGTACATCTACATATGATATACATGTACTTTCACTATGTCAAGTTACAAGTAAATCCAACAAAAGGTTTAGGAGGAGTTGCGCTTACAAGGTTCATGGACAGATGGATCGATGGTGAAGGTGATTCCTATATACCCATCCCCCACCAAAACTACCAAAACTTTGTTTGCCGAGTTAGGGAGGGGGGTATATAACAACATCCTTTAGAATAGTAGTATAATAATAGGAGAAACAAATTACAAATTAAACATGGTACCAACGTACCAACGTTACTGAAAGGTACCAGAGGGGAAAACTTGCATTGAATATCTGCTTTTATTTCATTTTCCAGATTATGTCCAATCAAATGCTGATTTGTTGATGATCATCCATACATACCTTCACCAAAATCCCTTTCTAGTCTGCACTCATTGTTTTGAGACCTTGTGCTGTAAATATCAGTATTTCCTGGATAAAATAGATAACATTATATAATTTCCTTTGGCTTCAAATAGACCTTGTCCCTGTAAGGCCGTATTTTACACAATCTATATATATGAATGATAACAAGTTACATGGTAATGAAATTTAAAAGAATATCATTTAGCGTTTACCCAATCATCAACATGAAATACAATCTGCAAGTCAACGTTAGTTGATAAGATAGTGTGCTGTGTAAAAATAGTGCAAACAATATAAGATTACAGTTATCTTCCTTATTTTTTTTTAAATGTCAGCTAATTGTTAGTATATACCATGATCCATAAGTAGGGAAGACTGTGATTTGGTAAGTGATGGCATGGGATACGGTGACAGACTGTTTCTACCACGTAGTTCCAGACCTTCAAACCTGTAAGTGTAAAAAACGATTGCAAGCAGTTAATCATGAAGCTATCCATACCTTGCACAATGACATATAATTATATCAAACTATTTGTGATGTGCATTGTAGTGCGCAAGTTTGATATGTGCACTCTTAAAGGTCATCAACATATTTACTCACGTATGATTATGTATCGATATTGGTTACTTACCGTCAGAACACAGGGGTTCATTACAAAAATCCATGCATACATTTTGTAAGCAATGGAAACCCATATCACTTGAAATATGCCGCGATCCATGTCAGTATAAGCTTATGTATACTAGCATTTAAAACGAATCCCATGTGTTGTGATCAAATATCACAAGCGCAATGCACATGCATTTGTCAAAAGCCCCTGTCGTCAGTGCGACATATTCACTACTGTAAGCCTATTCAACATTAAAACTCACAAACGAGGACTCTGAAATTGTCGCTCCATCATCGCTCTGGTTTTCCTTCTTTTCACCTCTGTGATATGAATATCACAATGGTTCAGTGCTGCATATGGAACATAATACGAAACAATAGCGCCGTCAGTTCAACAAACGTCACTGTAAAACAAAATCAATATTTGCGTTGAGTGAGCGCCACCAACTTTCGCGTTTCCCGGAAGTGGCTTCTCATTATGACGTCACATTTATTGTACTAAGGGGCGCCAATGGGGAAGACAAGGCCTTTGCTAACGTTGGTCAGCACAACCAGTCCAACAGGAAACAAAAAGAATACCATTATGTTTCTTTGGTGCATTGTAAAAGCATTTGAAGACTGAGACAGTGATGGGTGTTACAAATAAAAGAACTTGACCCGCAGTTCCTAATTTATTCATAAACGTGTACCATTGAACTGAGATGGTATTAGTTTATTGTTTTCAATTTGTTGTATCACGCAAAATAAAACCTTTTCTGTTTGTACAGATATATAAAATGAAAATGCATTTGATACCATGAGCCTATCAGTTTCAAAATACCGCAAGAACAATTGTATTAAAAAAGCTGTTGAGCAGTTCAGCTTTTCAGTTGTTTTGGGTCCGATTCTGTTTCTCCATTCTCGTTTGTCAGGTCTCCAATTAACTTTCATTTTCGTTTTAGATCTCACATATTTCCAAAAAACTTTTGCCTCTGCTATATTCTGTCAAAGTGGTATTTTGCCTCACGGGTTTTTTTTGTGTCTTCATTTCTTGCTTTTGCAAGCTCTTTGTAGTTTTCTTCTGATTTCTCGTTGTTATCTTTATGCCATCTTTTCCTTTCTTTCTTACTGCCATTTTCGCTTCCTTGGTAATCCATTCTTTACTGACCTTTTTCCTGATTTGCTTTGCTCACTGGTACATAAGTTCTTCTACCATATTATAAAGTTTGTCTGCAAAGCAATCCCAAGCTTCTTGTGTGTCCTTCGATTCCAAATTTGATTCCCAATTGTTTGAGTTGATATTTCCTTGGTAATACCTACATTTTGCCTTTTGTCAGTATTTCAGTGTAGAGAAGTATATTGAATAAGATCAGCGAATGGCATCAGGTCAAACGCGCTGTTATATACACGGCGTCCATCTCACATCCGCTATAATGTCACAGCCTTAAAATCATATCCACAATTTTTTCGCAGCCCTTTATGTTATACTTACCTAATGTATTATACGGGCCATTCAAATCAACATCACTCAATATTATACACATCATTCAAGTCACATCCGCTCTATCATACGCAGCCTTCACTTAGTCACATCCTCTCAATTATACACAGTCTTCAGTAAGTCACATCCGCTCAATTAAACACAGTCTTCAGTAAGTCACATCCGCTCTATCATACACAGTCTTCAGTAAGTCATATCCTCTCAATTATACACAGTCTTCAGTAAGTCACATCCGCTCAATTAAACACAGTCTTCAGTAAGTCACATCCGCTCTATCATACACAGTCTTCAGTAAGTCATATCCTCTCAATTATACACAGTCTTCAGTAAGTCACATCCGCTCTATCATACACAGTCTTCAGTAAGTCATATCCTCTCAATTATACACAGTCTTCAGTAAGTCACATCCGCTCTATCATAAACATTCTTCAGTAAGTCATATCCCCTCAATTATACACAGTCTTCAGTAAGTCAAATCCGCTCAATTATACACAGTCTTCAGTAAGTCACATCCGCTCAATTAAACACAGTCTTCAGTAAGTCACATCCGCTCAATCGTTTACAACCTTCAGGTTAGTCACATCCGCTCTATATCGTACGTAGCATCTAGTTAGTCACATCCGCTTTACCATACGCAGCCACTAGGTAGTCAAATCTGATTTATAATACGTAGTCCTCAGTGAGTCGCATCCGCTATATCATACGAAGTCTTCACTTAGTCACATCCGCTCAAGTTTACAGTCTTCAGTAAGTCACAGCCTCTCAATTATACACAGCATTCAGTAAGTCATATTTTCTCAATTATACACAGTATTCAGTAAGTCACATCCTCTCAATTATACACAGTCTTCAGTAAGTCACATCCGCTCTATCATACACAGTCTTCAGTAAGTCACATCCTCTCAATTAAACAGTCTTCAGTAAGTCACATCCGCTCAATTATACACAGTCTTCAGTAAGTCACATCCGCTCAATTAAACACAGTCTTCAGTAAGTCACATCCGCTCTATCATACACAGTCTTCAGTAAGTCACATCCTCTCAATTATACACAGTCTTCAGTAAGTCACATCCGCTCAATCGTTTACAACCTTCAGGTTAGTCACATCCGCTCTATATCTTACGTAGCATCTAGTTAGTCACATCCGCTTTACCATACGCAGCCACTAGTTAGTCAAATCTGATTTATAATACGTAGTCCTCAGTGAGTCGCATCCGCTCTATCATACGAAGTCTTCACTTAGTCACATCCGCTCAAGTTTACAGTCTTCAGTAAGTCACAGCCTCTCAATTATACACAGCATTCAGTAAGTCATATTTTCTCAATTATACACAGTATTCAGTAAGTCACATCCTCTCAATTATACACAGTCTTCAGTAAGTCACATCCGCTCAATCATACACAGTCTTAAGTAAGTCACATTCTCTGAATTATACACAGTCTTCACTTAGTCACATCCGCTCAATTATACACAGTCTTCAGTAAGTCACATCCGCATAATCGTTTACAACCTTCAGGTTAGTCACATCCGCTCTATATCGTACGTATCATCTAGTTAGTCACATCCGCTTTACCATACGCAGCCACTAGTTAGTCAAATCCGATTTATCATACGTAGTCCTCAGCAAGTCACATCCGCTCTATCATACACAGACTTCAGTTAGTCATATCTGCTCTAAGATTCGCAGTCTTTACTGAGTCACATCCGCTTTATGATTAGCAGTCTTTACTGAGTCACATTCGCTCTATGATACGCAGTCTTTATTGAGTCGCATCCGCTCTATGATTCGCAGTCTTTACTGAGTCACATCCGCTCTATCATACGCAGTTTTCGAGTCAGCTTCACATCCGTTGTATAAAGCGTGCCCTCATGTTTAAGAAAAAAAAGTATGACGTCATGATAATTCAGCATTGTGACGCAGTCCTTGGAAACAAAAGCTCATTTTACCGGGGCAGACAGTTGGTGAGTATTTTGTCGTCTCTGTTGATTGTTTTCATTTAGTCGGTCATTGTTTAAAACGTGTGTAATAGGAATGTAAAATGCACGGCCTGACCAATGTTCGAACCAGGAACCCTCCGAACTCTAGACGGACGCTCTTCAAATTGAGCTATCGACTGGACTGGGTCGAACGTCGGCGACCAGGTAGCTCAATTGGTAGAGCGTCCGTCTAGAGTTCGGAGGGTCCCGGTTCCGCGAATCCCGGTCTTGTCGTTGCATTTCTCTTTTCCCTGTTACATTTGGTGCCTGTGGCCAACCCTTGTTTGAAGTACAAGGTCAGTGCTTTACAAGGGGATACCGGCACTCGAGTTATAAATAGTGATGTTTTTTGGGGCGAAGACTTTAAAAGGGAGGGAGGAAGCAATGGTGGTACTGGACTAGGTCGATCGTATTGCTGTATTGGTATTGTAGTTGGTCGTTATCTGTGTATTGTTGTAGCATTGTCGTTGCTGTTTAGTTTGTCGTTCTGTATTGGTATTGTAGTTGGTCGTTGTCTGTATTTGTATTGTAGTTGGTCGTTGTCTGTATTTGTGTTGTAGTTGTCCTTTGTCTGTATTGGTGTTGTAGTTGGTCGTTGTCTGTATTGGTGTTGTAGTTGGCCGTTGTCTGTATTGGTATTGTAGTTGGCCGTTGTCTGTATTGGTGTTGTAGTTGGCCGTTGTCTGTATTGGTGTTGTAGTTGGTCGTTGTCTGTTTTGGTATTGTAGTTGGTCGTTGTCTGTTTTGGTATTGTAGTTGGTCGTTGTCCGTATTGGTATTGTAGTTGGTCGTTATCCGTGTAATGTAGTTGGTCGTTGTCTGTATTGGTATTGTAGTTGGTCGTTGTCTGTATTGGTATTGTAGTTGGTCGTTGTCCGTGTATTGTAGTTGGTCGTTGTCTGTATTTGTATTGTAGTTGGTCGTTGTCCGTATTGATATTGTAGTTGGTCGTTGTCTGTATTGGTATTGTAGTTGGTCGTTGTCTGTATTGGTATTGTAGTTGGTCGTTGTCCGTATTGGTATTGTAGTTGGTCGTTATCTGTGTATTGTTGTAGCATCGTCGTTGCTATTTAGTTTGTCGTTCTGTATTTGTATCGTCCTGTTAGTCGTTGTTTGGGAAAGTTTTTTTTTTTGTGTACTATAGTTATTCGTAATGTGTACATGTATAGAGCTCTTTAGCCGATCGTTTCCTGAGTGTGTATTGCTGTTTACACGGGCGTTTCTGATTGTGTATTGCTGTTTACACGGGCGTTTCCTGATTGTGTATTACTGTTTACACGGCCGTTTCTGATTGTGTATTGCTGTTTACACGGGCGTTTCCTGATTGTGTATTACTGTTTACACGGCCGTTTCCTGATTGTGTATTGCTGTTAACATGGCCGTTTTCTGATTGTGTATTGCGGTTTACACGACAGTTTTTCTGATTGTGTATTGCTGTTTACATGGCCGTTTCTGATTGTGTATTGCTGTTAACACGGCCGTTTCCTGATTGTGTATTGCTGTTTACACGACAGTTTTTCTGATTGTGTATTGATGTTTACACGGCCGTTTTCTGATTGTGTATTGCTGTTTACACGACAGTTTTTCTGATTGTGTATTGATGTTTACACGGCCGTTTTCTGATTGTGTATTGCTGTTTACACGACAGTTTTTCTGATTGTGTATTGATGTTTACACGGCCGTTTTCTGATTGTGTATTGCTGTTTACACGACAGTTTTTCTGATTGTGTATTGATGTTTACACGGCCGTTTTCTGATTGTGTATTGATGTGCACACGGCAGTTTTTCTGATTGTGTATTGCTGTTTACATGGCCGTTTCTGATTGTGTATTGCTGTTTACACGGCCGTTTCCTGATTGTGTATTACTGTTTACACGGCCGTTTCCTGATTGTGTATTACTTTTTACACGGCCGTTTCCTGATTGTGTATTGCTGTTAACACGGCCATTTCCTGAGTGTGTATTACTGTTTACACGGTCGTTTCCTGATTGTGTATTGCTGTGCACACGGCCGTATCTGATTGTGTATTGCTGTTTACACGGCCGTTTCTGAGTGTGTATTGCTGCTTACACGGCCGTTTTCTGATTGTGTATTGCTGTTAACACGGCCGTTTCTGATTGTGTATTGCTGTTTACACGGCCGTTTGTGATTGTGTATTGCTGTTTACACGGCCGGGTCTGATTGTGTATTGCTGTTAACACGGCCATTTCCTGAGTGTGTATTACTGTTTACACGGTCGTTTCCTGATTGTGTATTGCTGTGCACCCGGCCGTATCTGATTGTGTATTGCTGGTTACACGGCCGTTTCTGAGTGTGTATTGCTGTTTACACGGCCGTTTGTGATTGTGTATTGCTGTTTACACGGCCGTTTCCTGATTGTGTAATGCTGTTTAACGGCCGTTTCCTGATTGTGTATTGCTGTTTACATGGCCGTTTCCTGATTGTGTATTGCTGTTAACATGGCCGTTTCCTGATTGTGTATTGCTGTTTACACGGCCGTTTCCTGATTGTGTATTGCTGTTTACACGGCCGTTTCCTGATTGTGACGGGCGTTTCCTGATTGTGTATTGCTGTTTACACGGCCGTTTCCTGATTGTGTATTGCTGTTTACATGGCCTTTTCCTGATTGTGTATTGCTGTTAACACGGCCGTTTCCTGATTGTGTATTGCTGTTTACACGGCAGTTTTTCTGATTGTGTATTGCTGTTTACACGGCCGTTTCTGATTGTGTATTGCTGTTTACACGGCCGTTTCCTGATTGTGACGGGCGTTTCCTGATTGTGTATTGCTGTTTACACGACCGTTTCTGATTGTGTATTGCTGTTAACACGGCCGTTTCCTGGTTGTGTATTGCTGTTTACACGGCAGTTTTTCTGATTGTGTATTGCTGTTTACCCGGCCGTTTCTGAGTGTGTATTGCTGTTTACACGGCCTTTTCCTGATTGTGTATTGCTGTTTACACGGCCGTTTCTGAGTGTGTTTTGTTACTCAGTCGTTATTTTATTGTGAAATGATAGGAAGTTGGTCGCTGTCCGTGTATTCTTGTAAAGTTGGCCTTTGTCTCTGTTTCAGTTTAGTTGGCCTTTGTCTCTATATCAGTTTAGTTGGCCGTTGTCTCTGTATCAGTTTAGTTGGCCGTTGTCTCTGTATCAGTTTAGTTGGCCGTTGTCTCTGTATCAGCATAGTTGGCCATTGTCTCTGTATCAGTTTAGTTGGTCGTTGTCTCTGTATCAGTTTAGTTGGCCGTTGTCTCCGTATCAATTTAGTTGGCCGTTGTCTCTGTATCAGTTTAGTTGACCGTTGTATCTGTATCAGTTAAGTTGGCCGTTGTCTCTGTATCAGTTTAGTTGGCCGTTGTCTCTGTATCAGTTTAGTTGGCCGTTGTCTCTGTATCAGTTTAGTTGGCCGTTGTCTCTTTATCAGTTTAGTTGACCGTTGTCTCTGTATCAGTTTAGTTGGCCGTTGTCTCTGTATCAGTTTAGTTGGCCGTTGTCTCTGTATCAGTTGAGTTGGTCGTTGTCTCTGTATCAGTTATCTTTGTTGTTGTTCAGTTGTCCGTGTATTGCTATTGTCAAGTTGTCTGGTAATACATTGTTGTTGTTCAGTTGTCCGTGTAATATTTAACTGGTCGTTGTCTGATTATACATTGTTGTTGTTTAGTTGTCCGTGTAGTGTTTAACTGGTCGTTATCTGATTATACACTGTTGTTGTTTAGTTGTCCGTGTATCGTTTAACTGGTCGTTGTCTGATTATAAAATGCTGTTGTTTAGTTGTCCGTGTATTGTTTTACTGGTCATTGTCTGATTATACACTGTCATTGTTTAGTTGGCCGTGTATTGTTTAACTGGTCGTTGTCTGATTATACAATGCTGTTGTTTCGTTGGCCGTGTAGTGTTTAACTGGTCGTTGTCTGATTATACATTGTTGTTGTTTAGTTGTCTGTGTATTGTTTAACTGGTCGTTGTCTGATTATACATTGTTGTTGTTTAATTGGCCATGTAGTGTTTAACTTGTCGTTGTCTGATTATACATTGTTGTTGTTTAGTTGTCTGTGTATTGTTTAACTGGTCGTTATCTGATTATACACTGTTGTTGTTTAGTTGTCCGTGTATTGTTTAACTGGTCGTTGTCTGATTATACCATGCTGTTGTTTAGTTGGCCGTGTATTGTTTTACTGGTCATTGTCTGATTATACACTGTCATTGTTTAGTTGGCCGTGTATTGTTTAACTGGTCTTTGTCTGATTATACATTGTTGTTGTTTAGTTGTCCGTGTAATGTTTAACTTGTCGTTGTCTGATTATACACTGTTGTTGTTTAGTTGTCCGTGTATCGTTTAACTGGTCGTTGTCTGATTATACCATGCTGTTGTTTGGTTGTCCGTGTATTGTTTACCTGGTCTTTGTCTGATTATACATTGTTGTTGTTTAGTTGTCTGTGTAGTGTTTAACTTGTCGTTGTCTGATTATACCATGCTGTTGTTTAGTTGTCCGTGTATTGTTTAACTGGTCTTTGTCTGATTATACATTGTTGTTGTTTAGTTGTCTGTGTTTCGTTTAACTGGTCGTTGTCTGATTATACAATGCTGTTGTTTAGTTGTCCGTGTATTGTTTTACTGGTCATTGTCTGATTATACACTGTCATTGTTTAGTTGTCTGTGTAATATTTAACTGGTCGTTGTCTGATTATACACTGTTGTTGTTTAGTTGTCTGTGTATTGTTTAACTGGTCGTTATCTGATTATACACTGTTGTTGTTTAATTGGCAGTGTATTGTTTAACTGGTCGTCGTCTGATTATACATTGTCGTTGTTTAATTGTCCATGTATTGTTTAACTGGTCGTCGTCTGATTATACATTGTTGTTGTTTAATTCTCCATGTATTGTTTAATTGGTCGTTGTCTGATTATACATTGTTGTTGTTTCGTTGTCCGTGTATTGTTTAATTGGTCGTTGTCTGATTAAACTTTGTTGTTGTTTAGTTGGCCATGTATTGTTTAACTGGTCTTTGTCTGATTATACACTGTTGTTGTTTAATTGGCCATGTATTTGTCCGTGTAATGTTTAACTTGTCGTTGTCTGATTATACATTGCTGTTGTTTAGTTGTCTGTGTATTGTTTAACTTGTCGTTGTCTGATTATACAATGCTGTTGTTTAGTTGGCCGTGTAGTGTTTAACTTGTCGTTGTCTGATTATACATTGCTGTTGTTTAGTTGTCTGTGTATTGTTTAACTGGTCGTTATCTGATTATACACTGTTGTTTTTTAATTGGCCATGTATTGTTTAACTTGTCGTTGTCTTATTATACATTGTTGTTTTTTAATTGGCCATGTCTTGTTTAACTTGTCGTTGTCTGATTATACAATGCTGTTGTTTAGTTGGTCGTGTAGTGTTTAACTGGTCGTTGTCTGATTATACATTGTTGTTGGTTAGGTGTCCGTGTATTGTTTAACTGGTCGGCGTCTGATTATACATTGTTGTTGTTTAATTGTCCATGTATTGTTTAACTGATCGTTGTCTGATTATACATTGTTGTTGTTTAATTGGCCATGTATTGCTTAACTTGTCGTTGTCTGATTATACATTGTTGTTGCTTAATTGGCCATGTATTGTTTAACTTGTCGTTGCCTGATTATACATTGTTGTTGTTTAATTGGCCATGTATTGCTTAACTTGTCGTTGTCTGATTATACATTGTTGTTGTTCAATTGGCCATGTATTGTTTAACTTGTCGTTGCCTGATTATACATTGTTGTTGTTTAATTGGCCATGTATTGCTTAACTTGTCGTTGTCTGATTATACATTGTTGTTGTTCAATTGGCCATGTATTGTTTAACTTGTCGTTGCCTGATTATACATTGTTGTTGTTTAATTGGCCGTGTATTGTTTAACTTTGTCGTTGTCTGATTATACACTGTTGTTGTTTAATTGTCCATGTATTGTTTAACTGATCGTTGTCTGATTATACATTGTTGTTGTTTAATTGGCCATGTAGTGTTTAACTTGTCGTTGTCTGATTATACCATGCTGTTGTTTAGTTGGCCGTGTATTGTTTAACTTGTCGTTGTCTGATTATTCATTGTTGTTGTTTAATTGGCCATGTAATGTTTAACTTGTCGTTGTCTGATTATACATTGTTGTTGTTCAATTGGCCATGTATTGTTTAACTTGTCGTTGCCTGATTATACATTGTTGTTGTTTAATTGGCCGTGTATTGTTTAACTGGTCGTGGTCTGATTATACATTGTTGTTGTTTAATTGTCCATGTAGGTCATTGTCTGATTATACACTGTCATTGTTTAGTTGTCTGTGTAATATTTAACTGGGCGTTGTCTGATTATACACTGTTGTTGTTTAATTGTCCATGTATTGTTTAACTGATCGTTGTCTGATTATACATTGTTGTTGTTTAGTTTTCTGTGTATCGTTTAACTGGTCGTTGTCTGATTATACAATGGTGTTGTTTAGTTGTCCGTGTATTGTTTTACTGGTCATTGTCCGATTATACACTGTCATTGTTTAGTTGTCTGTGTAATATTTAACTGGTCGTTGTCTGATTATACACAGTTGTTGTTTAATTGGCCATGTATTGTTTAACTTGTCATTGTCTGATTATACATTGTTGTTGTTTAATTGGCCATGTATGGTTTAACTTGTCGTTGTCTGATTATACATTGTTGTTGTTTCGTTGTCCGTGTATTGTTTAATTGGTCGTTGTCTGATTAAACTTTGTTGTTGTTTAGTTGGCCATGTATTGTTTAACTGGTCTTTGTCTGATTATACACTGTTGTTGTTTAATTGGCAGTGTATTGTTTAACTGGTCGTCGTCTGATTATACATTGTCGTTGTTTAATTGTCCATGTATTGTTTAACTGATCGTTGTCTGATTATACATTGTTGTTGTTTAGTTGTCCGTGTAGATTATACATTGTTGTTGTTTAGTTGTCTGTGTATCGTTTAACTGGTCGTTGTCTGATTATACATTGTTGTTGGTGAGTTGTCCGTGTATTGTTTAACTGGTCGTCGTCTGATTATACATTGTTGTCGTTTAATTGTCCATGTATTGTTTAACTGGTCGTCGTCTGATTATACATTGTTGTCGTTTAATTGTCCATGTATTGTTTAACTGGTCGTCGTCTGATTATACATTGTCGTTGTTTAATTGTCCATGTATTGTTTAACTGATCGTTGTCTGATTATACATTGTTGTTGTTTAATTGGCCATGTATGGTTTAACTTGTCGTTGTCTGATTATACATTGTTGTTGCTTAATTGGCCATGTATTGTTTAACTTGTCGTTGTCTTATTATACATTGTTGTTTTTTAATTGGCCATGTCTTGTTTAACTTGTCGTTGTCTGATTATACAATGCTGTTGTTTAGTTGGCCGTGTAGTGTCTAACTTGTCGTTGTCTGATTATACACTGTTGTTGTTTATTTGTCCGTGTATTGTTTAACTGGTCGTCGTCTGATTATACATTGTTGTTGTTTAGTTGTCCGTGTAGTGTTTAACTGGTCGTTATCTGATTATACACTGTTGTTGTTTAATTGGCAGTGTATTGTTTAACTGGTCGTCGTCTGATTATACATTGTTGTCGTTTAATTGTCCATGTATTGTTTAACTGGTCTTTGTCTGATTATACATTGGTGTTGTTTAGTTGTCCGTGTATTGTTTAACTGGTCTTTGTCTGATTATACACTGTTGTTGTTTAATTGGCAGTGTATTGTTTAACTGGTCGTCGTCTGATTATACATTGTTGTCGTTTAATTGTCCATGTATTGTTTAACTGGTCGTCGTCTGATTATACATTGTTGTTGTTTAGTTGTCTGTGTATCGTTTAACTGGTCGTTGTCTGATTATACATTGTTGTTGTTTAGTTGTCTGTGTATTGTTTAACTTGTCGTCGTCTGATTATACATTGTTGTTGTTTAATTGTCCATGTATTGTTTAACTGGTCGTCGTCTGATTATACATTGTTGTTGTTTAATTGTCCATGTATTGTTTAACTGGTCGTCGTCTGATTATACATTGTCGTTGTTTAATTGTCCATGTATTGTTTAACTGGTCGTCGTCTGATTATACATTGTTGTCGTTTAATTGTCCATGTATTGTTTAACTGGTCGTCGTCTGATTATACATTGTTGTTGTTTAGTTGTCTGTGTATTGTTTAACTTGTCGTCGTCTGATTATACATTGTTGTTGTTTAGTTGTCTGTGTATTGTTTAACTTGTCGTTGTCTGATTATACAATGCTGTTGTTTAGTTGGCCGTGTAGTGTTTAACTTGTCGTTGTCTGATTATACATTGTTGTTGTTTAGTTGTCTGTGTATTGTTTAACTTGTCGTTGTCTGATTATACAATGCTGTTGTTTAGTTGGTCGTGTAGTGTTTAACTGGTCGTTGTCTGATTATATATTGTTGTTGTTTAATTGGCCATGTATTGTTTAACTGGTCGTTGTTTGATTATACACTGTTGTTGTTTAGTTGTCTGTGTAATGTTTAACTGGTCCTTGTCTGATTATACACTGTTGTTGTTTAGTTGTCCGTGTAATGTTTAACTGGACGTTGTCTGATTATACACTGTTGTTGTTTAATTGGCCGTGTATTGTTTAACTGGTCGTCGTCTGATTATACACTGTTGTTGTTTAGTTGGCCATGTATTGTTTAACTGGTCTTTGTCTGATTATACATTGTTGTTGTTTAATTGGCCATGTATTGTTCAACTTGTCGTTGTCTGATTATACAATGCTGTTGTTTAGTTGGTCGTGTAGTGTTTAACTGGTCGTTGTCTGATTATACACGGTTGTTGTTTAGTTGTCCGTGTAATATTTAACTGGTCGTGGTCTGATTATACTTTGTTGTTGTTTAGTTGTCCGTGTAATGTTTAACTGGACGTTGTCTGATTATACACTGTTGTTGTTTAATTGGCCATGTATTGTTCAACTTGTCGTTGTCTGATTATACAATGCTGTTGTTTAGTTGTCCGTGTATTGTTTAATTGGTCGTTGGCTGATTAAACTTTGGTGTTGTTTAGTTGGCCATGTATTGTTTAACTGGTCGTTGTTTGATTATACACTGTTGTTGTTTAGTTGTCCGTGTATTGTTTAATTGGTCGTTGGCTGATTAAACTTTGGTGTTGTTTAGTTGGCCATGTATTGTTTAACTGGTCGTTGTCTGATTATACACGGTTGTTGTTTAGTTGTCCGTGTAATATTTAACTGGTCGTTGGCTGATTATACTTTGTTGTTGTTTAGTTGTCCGTGTAATGTTTAACTTGTCGTTGTCTGATTATACAATGTTGTTGTTTAATTGGCCATGTATTGTTTAACTGGTCGTTGTTTGATTATACACTGTTGTTGTTTAGTTGTCTGTGTAATGTTTAACTGGTATTTGTCTGATTATACACTGTTGTTGTTTAGTTGTCCGTGTAATATTTAACTGGTCGTTGTCTGATTATACTTTGTTGTTGTTTAGTTGTCTGTGTAATGTTTAACTGGTCTTTGTCTGATTATACACTGTTGTTGTTTAGTTGTCTGTGTAATGTTTAACTGGTCTTTGTCTGATTATACCATGCTGTTGTTTATTTGTCCTAGTATAAACATGTCATTGTCTGATCAAACACTGTCATTGTTAATCATCCCTGGGCACTTGTGTTTTGCTGTTGTTTAGTTGTCCTAGTATAAACATGTCATTGTCTGATCAAACACTGTCGTTGTTAATCATCCCTGGGCACTTGTGTTTTGCTGTTGTTTTGTTTGTCATTGTCTTTATGTGCATTTTTTATTTTGTCCAAATTACCTGGTACTTTTTTTCAAAGTCCCTATGTATTTGAATTATGTTTATCATAGTTTTATAATTGTCAAGAAGTTAAACTAACTTAAGATTTTGCTCCAATTTCAGATGTAAAGACACTTCATGAACACATTTATTTTGTTATGAAAAAAAGTGACATTTGTTCCTGCCGCCAGGACACCCAACCCCAACAAGGCAATGACAGACCATTTAAACTGCCTGATGCCCTTCCAGACAACCAGAGGATACTGTTTAAACGAACAGCTTATTGCGGAGGTGGGGCTCAACCAGGGCCAGGGAGGAAGTTGGAGTCGAGAGGTCGACCAGACAGTACTGATGAGATATCTGAAATACGGCCTAATGCTAGCTCCAACATCTGTACTGGGATTCAGATAGACATTCGTTGTAGCAGGGGAACAGACTCTGTAGATGAATGGTCAGATACTGGCACGAATTGTAGGGCTAATACGAAAGCTGACAACAGTGGAAATGGCAATTGGATAGAAAATGTGAACAGTAATGTTGGTGGAAGGCCCGGCATCAGTTATGCAAACAAAAGTTTTCTCGGGAGTCGATCAGATCATAAGACAAGTATTTCAGACTTTTGCTTGAGAAATCGTCCTAAATGTCGGACCATGACAGCTGAGAATGAGATGAAGGTACAGTATATGTTTCTGAAGGAGCAGTATGGTCGGATCTGTGAGAAGGAGTCACTCCTTAGAAACCAAATGGCCCTGCTCCAAGCAGAAATCATCTTGATGGAAACCAAAGCTTACCACAAGAGTCCTGCAAACGTGAGGAGAATCACCATTGACCCTATACCTATCAGGCGGGTCAGGAATAAGGCCAGGAAGGTCCCCTCAGTTACCACACTGCGCCTATTGGCCATCAAGGTGGACCCAAAGGTATCTCCGGGGAGATATTTTACCACGAAAGCAACCAAGGCTACCAATGATAGTAAGATACCAGACATAAAGAAAGGCGAAGTTTCCAAAGCAGAAAATATTCCAAATCCACCAAGTGGAGAAAAACAGACACAAGAAAACCAGAGGCCAAATAATGTACCAGATATCAAAAGCTACGAAACTGGAGAGGTAGTGAATAGGTGTTTCTACTTTGACATTCCCCTGGCAGTGGTAGCGCCTCCCTACACAAAGCTGGTCCCGGAGAAAGTCACCAGGCACAGACTGCCCAAACTTAACCTACCAAAGATCAACACCAAGGGCACAAAGAAAGCACCACATCTGGTGGCACAATGCAACAATACTTATCAGTGACCCAATGTTTGACAGTGACAAAATCTGTTGAAGAAATCAACTGTTTCCCTTGTTCAAGTCAGTGTCATATCAATATAAATCAATATAATGTTAAGTAATATCATACAAAAACCATTGGAAGACAAAATGTATTAATGAATATTACTATATTAAGAATATCAATAAAAATGTTCACCACAACACAAGTTAGTTTGATCCTTTGGTCTGCATAAAAATGACGGACATCTTAACAGTGAAATGAACTAGCTTTGAAGTCAGTGTCGCTCCTGTGTTATCTTTAAAGGCTTTGAAGTCAGTGTTGCTCCTGTGTTATCTTTAAAGGCTTTGAAGTCAGTGTTGCTCCTGTGTTATCTTTAAAGGCTTTGAAGTCAGCGTCGCTCCTGTGTTATCTTTAAAGGCAAGGTATTAGCCGAGTGATTGGTCAGCTTTTTTCTTGCCCTAAATCAAATAGCTTTCCACAAGCCTACGATTTTGTCATGATATACAATTTATCAATACATGGATGCACAGAACAGAAAATATGTGTACCAAGAGCAGAAATCTTGGATTTTGAAGATACCTAACCAAGGATAAACACAACAGCATAACTATTTCCTCACCACTTTTATTTGCTTACCCTTATCACAGTTATATATAAAAGCTCCGACATACATTAAATGCAAGGAACAATAACTTACAAGGTGACTGCCTTAGCAGCAATTTCTATACGGCCACCTCTGATCTACATCAATTCTGTTGTATCATATCCTTCTTATATATATTCATTTTAATACATGTATTACTAATGTGTTGATGACCTGAAAATGTTTATACATTTCTTACAATATGAAGTTAAAATCCTGTATAAAATGCATACTATACTTTCCTGATCATTTATAGCACCCTATGGCTTGTCTACCATTGCCCAGTGTCCACATAAGGGATTATTCCTACACATGTATCAACATAAGTGATTAGTTTTGTCCAAGTGTCCACATAAGGCAGTCTAGTCATGTCAATGTGTCAACATAAGGCAGTCTAGTCATGTCAATGTGTCAACATAAGGCAGTCTAGTCATGTCAATGTGTCAACATAAGGCAGTCTAGTCATGTCCATGTATTAACATTAGTGATAAGTCATGTCCATGTGTCAACATAAGGGAATCTAGTCATGTTCATGTGTCAATATAAGGCAGTCTAGTCATGTCCATGTGTCAACATAAGGGAGTCTTGTCATGTCCATGTGTCAACATAAGGGAGTCTAGTCATGTTCATGTGTCAATATAAGACAGTCTAGTCATGTCCATGTGTCAACATAAGGGAATCTAGTCATGTTCATGTGTCAATATAAGACAGTCTAGTCATGTTCATGTGTCAACATAAGGGAATCTAGTCATGTTCATGTGTCAATATAAGGCAGTCTAGTCATGTCCATGTGTCAACATAAGGGAGTCTTGTCATGTCCATGTGTCAATATAAGGGAATCTAGTCATGTTCATGTGTCAATATAAGGGAATCTAGTCATGTTCATGTGTCAATATAAGGCAGTCTAGTCATGTCCATGTGTCAACATAAGGGAATCTAGTCATGTCCATGTGTCAATATAAGGCAGTCTAGTCATGTCCATGTGTCAATATAAGGCAGTCTAGTCATGTCCATGTGTCAACATAAGGGAGTCTAATCATGTCCATGTGTCAACATAAGGGAATCTAGTCATGTCAATGTGTCAATATAAGGAAGTCTAGTCATGTCCATGTGTCAATATAAGGCAGTCTAGTCATGTCCATGTGTCAACATAAGGGAGTCTAATCATGTCCATGTGTCAACATAAGGAAGTCTAGTCATGTCCATGAGTCAACATAAGGGAATCTAGTCATGTCAATGTGTCAATATAAGGGAGTCTAGTCCTGTCAACCTTAATTAGTCATTTCATTGTGTCAAAAAGCAGTTCAAAGCCTGGGTGTCAGTTTTCTCGTCTTTTTTTTAAAGATGAATATCGGATAAAATGTTTATCACCTGACTAAAAACATTGGTCAATTCAGTAGAAGAAACTGGTTTAAGAAATAAAAACCAACACAAATAGGCATTACAGATTTGAACCCCACTATATAAACCCTAACCCCCTCCCCATATAAAGTTCCCTGATATCAATCCCACTCTCCTGGCTCTATATCATCATTCCCATCATTTTCGGGGTTGTCCCCTTGGTTGTCCCTAGGGACGTCCACTGGCCTGATGTTGTTGAGCAGGTCTCTCATGGCATCCATAAGTACTCCGATGCCCTGACGCAGGTCATTGCCATGCTGTCCTCCTGCTGCACCAGCTGCTGCAGCCGGCTCCTGTCAGGAAAAACAAAATACCACAGCTAATCAAAATCTTTACACAATGTGTAACACAGAATAATAAATACATATGTTTACCCTTAGATCATAGCCATAATTTGTGTTATCCCCTTATGTCAACACACACACACACACACACACAACTCCTCCCAGACCTGGTCAATGATTCATAATAAATGCACTTTTAAGCAGTTAAAGCAGAGATTTACAACTGATGATCATGGCTGGATTTCCTGTGAAGTGGATGAAACATTTGATCCAAACCTCCAGCCACACTGGAATATTTACATTGTCCTTGGGTGGTAACAACAGTTGATTGTTTCATAACCCCTCTTCTCTCATTACTCCCATTCTACATTTCATCATTCTAATAAGCTTTCACCCATCTTTAAGCCATTTTTCAGTGCCCTGGGCCGTAATTATAGCAAATACGGTACATTGACTTACTAACATGTGGAGATTGCTGTGTTCTACCATAATAATTTTAATGTGTAAACAAATATGACACTTCACACCATCCTTAATTTGTTAGATTGCCTAGAATTTGGTTTTGAAATCTCCAGTGGAAATGATCATCATGTGACAATCCTGGAGCTTAGACATACAATTTTTGTTTGTGTTACCTTACTTGATTACATGCATACATATCACTCAGAAAGGTTAATGCTGGTATAAATATGCCCTTTTACATGCATACAGCATACATTAATTGAGATGAATCAGTAGACTGATCACCAAAAGTCAAGAAATTCTCACTTGTCTAATCTTGCCCTTGTGTAATAAAAATGACCATTTTAATGTGAAGTAATGCCAGGGTTTGATAAGTGGGACTACCCTACATAGGCTATGCTCGTTTCTCAAAAGTGGGACACAATACAGAGTTGTCTTTCCTTTATCCAATAATCACGACAAATCTTAAGTAAGCAATACTTACGTCAACATTAAAGTTTGGCAACAAAGATCGGAAAAAAGTAGACAAGGCACCTGCATCTTCTACTGCCCTGGGCCTGTAGAACAGTCATGTGAAACAGTCAAATATCTGGATAATATTCAATTTATATCATTTGTGAGTGGCAGTAATTTATTTTCATTATTCAATATTATTTTCAGGTTTTATCCAATACTTTTGGATACCAAGTTTTATGACAATTTGATATTTTTCAAAATTTCATCATATTTTGGTTTTTTTATCTACTTGTTGATGAAGGCAGCCTTCAAAGTAATTGAAGTTTAAATTATGACTTGTTAAAAGTCTTGAATAACAAGCCGCCCCCCCCCCCCCCCCCCCCCCCCCCCCCCCAGTTTCTGCTGATAAAGCTGTACCACTTACTGCTTGAAGTTTGAAGTTTTAATTTGCAAATGGTCAACCCTAGTCCCTGTCAAATAACCCAATTGTATTCTCCATTGTGTTACAATGTTTACATTTCACCAACTATGATTTCACAAAGATTTACACCTTTGCTAACGGTGGTACCTTGGGCCTGTTCATTTATACCAAACAACCAGTTTGTCTGTTTTTAAATGAAACATTTTCGGGTATAAATCCCAGCAAACGTTTATGCAGGCCTTGCAAGGCTTTGTCAAGGCTCGCCTGAAAGCAGCATCATATTACTAGGTCCAACCTTATTACATAAACAAACAACGCTTGTCCAACTGCCCCAACCGTTTGGACCGCGATAAACAAAATTGACCCTGGTAATGACCAGATGCATTGAGTTAACAAAAAGAATTTGTACCTAATTATAAGAAATGATTGCCACCCTTTGAAAAACTTACCTTTCAGGCCTGTTGTAGCCACACACAGAATCCAATGGAGGTAGGGGGTCGTAACTTAACACAGTAGTATTGGCTATGTCCTATACAACAACCAAATTTATACGATTATAACAGTAAAATTGAATATATAGTAGCTCAGCACGGTAGTATTGGCTATGTCACAGCAGATTTGAATATAAAACAGTAAAACATGCAAAACAAAATTTTCACTGTTCCGAGGAAAATCAGTCACCGCGGTGTGTCAAGAATCCTTGATAACAATACTTTTTTGTCTTTCGCATCAATCTTAACTGTTTTTATAACCTAGAAATTCATACCACTATTGACTAAACATAGTCATTTTCATGTCAGATGGAGACTTACTGGAGGGAGGGCTGCTGTCGCGTCCTTGATCTCTGATATGAGAATATGTCTCAGGATGTTGCGGGGTGTGCCTTGGTACCGCGAAAGTCGCCTGTTAAAAAAATAAATTGAAATACAATCCACTATCTTTAAAAGGACTAGTAAAGAAGCATTCTCCACTGTTACTTTGGGAGTATTACCATATTGCAACCTTTATACTCTCCACAATTTACATATAGCAATCAATTGATGTTCCATTGTCATCACAGGGATATGTAAACTTTATAAGATTATAAATGCAAGGCAGTTATAGCTGTATCTAAATTAATTCTATTGTTAAATGGGTCTTCGTGGCCTTTTTATGGTGGGTAACAAAAGTATCAGCATAAGAATTACTAAGGCCTGGACACAAATATCTTTTGGTTCTCAGTGGGGTAGAAAATGTTAGTTACTGTAACCTAGTTTTTAGTGTGTAACACACAACCTGCCTGAAAATACATAGGCACTATGGCCCAAAAATGGAACTGTGGCCAAAATACAATTATCGTGGTCAGATGCATGACATGAATGCTAGTACTGCCCCTTGTGGGTGGGTGGGGGTGGGGGGAAGGATAACAAATTATGGAGTCAAAAGATAACCATATGCAAGTACATCTGTACATTGTTCTAGAGTGTGCTTAGAGAGTACTTATTAATCCACATACTTTGTACAAAGGTAGGATTTTGTCTCATCAATAATGTTTCTAAATAAATAAAACGGCACCAAAATGTTGTACATTTCTTGTTATAATAATATAATTTGACAATTAGTGACCTACAATGTCCTCTAAGTAGGGTTAGGAGTTGGGGACTCACTTGATTCGACACTGTTCCACCATACTGTCTTTGTTATCTACACGCTGTAGAACGACCTTCACATTACGCTCTAGCCATTCTAACACCTCTGGCTGCTTCCAGCAAGAGTAACAGCGACCTATATACAGACCAATCAGCTGCTTCAGAGCAGGAGGCTGACTGTACTGTGAGTCTGGGCCAAAGAAAGCATGACTAGAGACTTGGGGGTCAGGGTTTATATTGCACTTGTCCAGGAGGGGTTGAAGCATTCCTGGGAACATCAACAGGGATTCCTGAAGCTGTAAAACAGGCAAACAGCACAATAAGTATGACGTCATTTAAATATACATCATAAAGTTTAAGTTACAAAACAAAATTCAATAGGGATGGTTAAAAAATAGAAACAATTATGTGGCAAAAATTAAGAAACATCATCATTCTTCTTAATTGTGTAATAGGAAAGAGTACATTGTAGTGTGCTTCCACCGAGGACCAAACCAGTGACTCCCAGCTTCCTAGTTCACCGCTATACCAATCAAGTTAATGTGATGTCAGTTGCCAGCAGAATATTTAGCATGGATTATATATGTAATATAGTTCTAACATGGAAATTACTCATTATTACAAGACGTATTATTGATGACTCACCATAGTATCAGCCTTACTGGAGTCCTCCTCTTGGTTAATGGCCAGGAGATACATTGCCAAGGGAACGGAAAATGCAAAGTTTGGAAGCTGAGTAAGATTTCTGTGGGCCTGTGTGGACAGAACATGTGGAATGTATTAATTAAAAATCTTTTTGTGTTATTTCTTGTTGCTTATTTGAAAATCTTCAGCTGGTTTTTAATTCTGAATGTTGAAGGTTCTCACACTAAGAAAGGATACTTTTCATTTCTTTACTTTCTTTATTGTGTTACAATATGCAATAAAAGTTGTTTCCTCAGTCAGAAATACTTTGTTCAAATGACTGTTTTGTCCTTCAAATTATGTTTTAAATGGTTTTACAGTAAATTCATACATATTGACATATCTATATTGTAGTTAGCATGGACAGATTTGACATAACGTTTTGTATCAATGGCAATGGTAGCAACAGAATTCTTATAATTTCTTTTTCACTTGTACATGTAATACTAGGGAATTCTAGCCATTATTACTCAATATTTTGAACCTTGCTGTATGGTATGCTACTCCTTATGCACTCTAGGTATAGATATACTTAGAAAATTGTACGGAATGAAGACTGGTCCCTGTGAGACCTCTTATTCTTAGTGTATATACTAGGAAAGGGTACTGAGAGACAGGTCCCTGTTCCCCACCCCTGGACCCTAAGGGCTTGTGTAAGACATACCTCCCACTCCTGGGCACTAAGGGCTTGTGTGGGACCTACCTCCCACTCTCGGGAACTAAGGGCTTGCGTAAGACATACCTCCCACTCTTGGGCTCTAAGAGCTTGTGTAAGACCTACCTCCCTCTCCTGGGCCCTAAGGGCTTGTGTGAGACCTACCTCCCACTCTTGGGCCCTAAGGGCTTGTGTGAGACCTACCTCCCACTCCTGGGCCCTAAGGGCTTGTGTTAGACCTACCTCCCACTCCTTGTACAGTGGTACTATGAAAGAGTACTCCTGGGCCCTATGGGCTTGTGTTAGACCTACCTCCCACTCCTGGGCCCTAAGGGCTTGTTATGGACCTACCTCCCACTCCTGGTATAGCCGTACTATAAAGGAGTACTCCTGGGCCCTAAGGGCGTAGAAGTCAATCATCAACAGAACACACATGGGGTCCATCTCAGGCTCCAGGCTGTTGGTGGTACATATAGACAGTTAAGTGTCATCATATACAATCAATGTTATAATAAGTTATTATGTTATTAACAATGATTTGAATTATAATATTAATTTTTTAATTGTCATTGATATGGTTTATTTTTATCATAATTTTCTGTATCTTCTGTTGATTGGCTGACACTAGGCCATGTGGCATTCCGTTTAATATCATACTTCATTGATCCATTTAACCAAAGTGCCACAATTATATACTATTACTGTATAAAACAATTTGTCATTATCATCATACTTTAAATGTATTTAATTTAATCAATACATAACACTTTTTCCTATTGATAAGGAGGCTCCTATGTAAGTACATAAAACTGCAAAATGTGTAACATGTCTATCATTGAGCTTGGAAAATAGATAACCTTGTTACCAGGCATTACTGATAGCTATACAAGCACAGATACAAATAGGGGTACAATTAGTTACTCTAAGCCAGGTCTTATATTGTAGCTCACCTGAGAAGGAGTTTACAGAACTCCAAAGCTGTCTTGTAGCATCCCTTCTGACCAACAATGGCTAGATGTTTGAACAATGTCAGGAAAAAGGGCCTGTAAATAAAAAGAGGGAACTCTAAATATGCCACGCAATTCACCAAAATGATATCTTAAAATGAACATTGCAGTTCACATCTGTTAACTTTTACAGAAGACACTTTTTGTTTAAACAAGCAAGGGATACAACACTTAGAAATAAATGCATTTTTAACAAAATCATTACTTGCATCAAACTCTCAAAGACAAGTAAACTTAGCAATCAGCTTGTGAGTGGAATTTTGAGCTAGAAATATTTCTACATGCATCAGATTGACAGGAAATCGATTAACAGCCAACATAACACTGTATGGACTTGATACCTGTTCTCAGATCTTTTGAAATCAAGTCGAGTTGTCCCTGTGGTAAGACTGAATAGAGGATGGAAGGAAAGTTCACACGACAGCAGTGCTCGCTCTAAAACAGCAACACATGTACTATATAAAACTTCACAACAATAAAATCCAGGTAGATGATTATATTCATCTCGTCATGCCCAGCAAGCACATAATGGTTAGAGGGTGGTGATCTGAAAAGCTTTTAAACCATATGATGACCAAAGACTAAGTACCCAGAGCCTATCCTGGCTACATAGTATATTCATCCATTCAAGCCTGGAAATTGAATATATATATATAGCTATAGGGTGGGAATCTCAATCTTTCTTCCATGTGAAACCCCAAGACTATGTCCCAAAGTTTGGATCCAGACCCAAGAGCTAATCCTGTTAGAATGACTGAGTTTGTCTCTTCACATAATTATGTGACTTGTGATATTTGCTACCTGTAACTTATGATATTTGTTACCTGTGATTTATGATATGTGTTTCCTGTGACTTGTGACATTTGTTACCTGTTACTTGTGATATTTGTTACCTGTAACTTGTAATATTTGTTACCTGTAACTTGTAATATTTGTCACATGTGACTTGTGATATTTGTTACCAGTGTCTTGTGATATTTGTTAATTAAATTTGTGATATTTGCTACCTGTGACTTGTAATATTCCTCACCTGTGATTTGTGATATTTGTTACCTGTGACTTACGATATTTGTTACCAGTGTCTTGTGATAGTTGTTACCTGTGATTTGTTACATGTGACTTGTGATATTCATCACCTTTGACTTGTGATATTTGTTACCTGTGACTTGTGATATTTGTTACCTGTGACTTGTGATATTTGTTACCTGTGACTTATGATATTTGTTACCTGTGACTTGTGGCATTTGTTACCAGTGTCTTGTGATATTTGTTACTTAAATTTGTGATATTTACTACCTGTGACTTTTAATATTCCTCACCTGTGACTTATGATATTTGATACCTGTGACTTATGACATTTGTTACCTGTGACTCATGATTTTCGTTACCTTTTAAATTATTAGTGCTATTTGTTAATTACGACTTTTGATATTTTACACCTGTGACTTATGATATTTGTTACCTGTGACGATATTTGTTGACTATGATTTATGATATTTATTACCTATGAGCTCTGCGGAGGCCTGGGCGTCTTCTCCCATGTGGAACACCTCACTGAGCTGTAGTAGGGCAGCCACATGATAAGGGTGGAGCTGTATAATATTCTGTAAGGGAAAAAATATCATTATGCTTTAATGGTTCATATCATGGTTGCCAAATTGGATATTTCTAATTCAACCACAATATAAAGATCAGTGCAATCAGGGGAACCAGGTGATGCAATACAGATAAAAGTTGACTGTTAAATTAATTTGTATGCGGAGTACTCACTGCAATGTTTTGGGGGTTCAGAGATTCTACAGCATCATAGAACTGGAACTCGACATCCTGGTAACTCTGGCTATGTTCAAATGTAAAGTACTGACAGCCTCCTCGGGTCTCCAGGAACGACATGGTCAATCCTGACACAAGAAATGTCAACGTGAAGTGTGGAATAATGAATTCATAGGTAAATAGGGTCTATACAGGAAATCAACTGCTGGAAAAATTTAGTTCTAAGCAGTAAAGTAATAAGTACAAATTAGCATACCATTGTCTAAACATAACAGAGAGACAAGAATTCTGAGTCTATCCATGATATATTTATCACAATCAATGGTAATATTTTTACAGAAAAAGTTTCAACATTTCACAAACGCATTTGTGATTTTTTTTTTAACATTTTCTTCATATTGGTAGAAACGTAATGCATCACACCTGTTAAGTACATTTGTATTTACGAGTAGACATAAACACTTATTGGTCGTGCCATATGTGACACATAACCTTTCTCCAAAACATCCGATACTTCTCACACAGAACATCTCCTACTGACCAGTCTTGCCCATAGGTGGCCAGTTGTCGCGGGGAGTGGTCAACCAGGATACCCTCTGTCGCGTTCTCCCTCGTTGCTGACGCTGACGACGGCTGGAAATATGTGTTAACATCATTAAGTATTATCTTCATGAAATAATACACAATTGTGAGACTTAATAATGCAATACTTGTGACTAAGATAATATCAAAATGTTATATAAGAATGGTGATGACTTCATGATCATGGTATTTTTAAACATTTATATAACCAACACTGAAATAAACCTCTGACCTGGAGATGAGTGAAAGCTTTACCTCTTGGGTTAGCTCACTTGTAACAAACAAGTCAGATACAATGATTTTGTTACAACTTTTATTAAATCTGTCCAATAATTATAATTTGTTTAAATCTGTACAATAGTTATAATTTAAGACTCCTAATAAAAAAAATATCAACATTGTTAAATTATTTAAAAAAGAAGAAGATATTGGATGCTTTATCTTTGCAATTTAACTCCCATACCTGTTTTCACCTTGTACGACTCGCGAACCGAATATCCGCCTCATTTCATTGTCTGGGTTAAGATTTCTACAATACAAGAAAAAGTGGATGTCAGGTATGTTTATCACTAACACAGACCAAGTATGATTCACAAGATCTAGCTACACCAATAGAAAAGTGTCACTTCAAAATTATACCAAAATAGATTTAATTTTCAATTGATAATATAATAACTTACTTGTGTTCTACAAAGAGGAGAGCTCGCATGTTTTGTGTGATGGGGGTTGAGGCAGGGATGTCTCCATTGACATCTGCGTTATCTGCTCCCTCTGCCAGCTTTAAACTGGCCTCAAAGTCTTCGTCAACCTGTAATAGTGAGTAAGTATGATGTTAAATATCAAACCGCAGTTTGTGATAAACACAATGACTTAACATTTAGGTGTCCTGTCACAGACTAATAATTTGATAAAAAATCAACTTACATCATATTTTGAGATAAGATTAATTCTTCCTATCTCGAATATAAAGGTGATTTATTTAAACCTGATGAACAAAGTGATGTGAAGACAAAACAACAGAAGTCTGTTGTAGTAAATCAGTGAGATAAAGCTTGCTAGATGTTGATTACTATGAGATAAAGGAACTATCTTAACATATATAGTGTTTTTAGGTGTTTAAAGAATAGGACTGTCTTAGCTTTGGGAAAATCAGCAGTTTTGTGTGGATCATTGTTCGCTGTGATTTCTGCCTAAAAGAACTTTACATCTAATTCTTTCTTTGTAGGTTGACCAGAGACTTACAATACTGTTCATTGCGATGCATAGGAGTATATTATAATACAAGTCTGCCAGCAATCTTCTTGTTCATGGAATCAGCTTAACAACTTACAACTTTGTTTGTTTTTTCTTTTTGTTTTTTCTTCTTTTTCTTTTTCTTCTTTCTGGTATCTGCTTGGTTTTCTGGTTGTTCTGCTTGCAGAGTTTCTTCTTCATTTAAAACCTCCTGATCATTGTCCTCTGCTTCCAGCTACATAATACAACAAAATACTACTTAAACAATTTCTGGTCTGACATTTCCACAAAATGTCTCCTTCTACACACACTTCAGATTACATTTTTTTTTTATCAAAGATAAACCCTTAGATTCTGGTGGGGAGGAACTTTTTGGATACTATGCTAATGTGGCATCATTATTCTACTCCTAATACAAAACAAAGGTCTTGTATAAGATTTTTTGATTTTTTTTAAGACTAGATCAGTTTAATTCCGGTTCAAGACTTATGGATGGATGCTCAAACCAACTAACATTACGCTACCTGGTCAGAGGTGATCAACCAGCACTGTTTCTCTAGTAGCCTACATTCCTCCCCCCCATCAACAAAATCTGGGACCCTGAAGGCATATCAGAGTCCATAGCTATTAAACCTCCCTCATAGGGATGGAGACTCCCTCATTTTGACCAAAATTTACAATTCTCCCCTGAAACTCCGTCATTCGAGTCCAAACTCACACAAACTCAAAATCAACATTCGGTGGTCAAATGATCTCTTATTTACTGTGCATGTAAATGATCATAACAGGAATGTCCGATTCAAATGATGCTTTTGGAGTTATTCATAAAAAGGGAACGATGAATTGAGCAGTAATACAGCAGTTTCAGTCGCCTTTCACACAATTTCTCCCTCATTGTAGATTTCAGAGGGTGACACCTGTGTGAAACTCAATATCTCCTTCTATGGGTTTATAATAATGTGGGAAGTTAGGTTGTTTATTTCTCACATTTGTATTACTTTGTTTATTATAACTGCTGTTTATGATTTACAGACAGGGCTCTGTTACTTTCTGTGTTATTCACCCTTATTTAGGGTAGGACTTTTTGTTCAGTGTAGGATTCCTGGCGATCAGCTGCTATGATACCGGTGCTGAAATCTGTGCGTTTACACTTTTGAGACGGCCGGGTATAAAACAGCGGGTCCAGGCGGGAATCAGTGTCTTGACAGGGTTGGTGAGCCGACCCACTTCTCCTGGTGAGGAGAGCCCTACTGCCTCATGCGCTGTTAACAGTGCAAAACATGGGCTGAGGTGCTGCTAACAATACCAATATAGAGTGCTATAGGAACTACAGTACAGGGGCTTTGGGCTTAGGCATTGGATACATGGTGGTTCGCTGTAGATCTATATTGTTTGGCACTAATGCTATGCTCTGTTTTTGTTAAACTTGTTATACATATTCATTCCGTCTCGTTAATAAACAGTTACTTGTATTTTGAGTTATTGAATCAATTGCTTGTATTACCACTACATCCAGTGTTCGAACATGTAGTGAAAAGAGATCTGTAAGCTGACGAAAGAGGCGAGGTCTAGATAGGATATCTAAGTTTGTCTGGTTCCTTATTTTAAAGTGGTAGCGGGTCAACTCACATTTGCTTGTGATAGTACATCAAGATTATAATAGTAATCGCGTATTAGGTACTGTTCCCTGTATTACCGTGTAGGCCTATACAACACTTTTTTCAACTTACCAATTCAAAGGGATTTAAAGGTACATTTTTCTTGTGTTTATTTTTCTTCGATTTCCTGTTCGTGCTTTCATCGTTTTTGGTGCTGTCACTGTCTTCTTCGGAATCATGGCTCACGACACTCAACGGATCTATCTCCTGGTGTGTCTTCCCTTGCAGTTTCCTCAACGCTCGGCTCGACATATTGGTTGAAACGAAAGTTGACAGCTCAATCACTTGCACAACAGTACATGCAACACATGTGAATCGTGGTCGACCAGATGTTTTCTTTTAATTTTCACACAATATGTTGACTTTACATAAATAATAGTCATAGCAATTAGCAATAAATATGAAATAAGAAAAAAACGGCTTATTAGTATTAAGAGAAATTACTAGAAGACAAATTTAGCCCTCCCCCCCCCCCTCTTTCATTCGCTGCGGACCTACAATATGGATGCGCCCATGAAATGTTGAAGTTTATTTTGCGGCCGAGTGACACTTAAACATTTTAGCGGTTATATAGGCTTGTAGGCACAGACAAACTGTTTCTGAAGTATAAAAGATGTTAAAATTACGGAGCCTCAGTGAATTGACCTCCATGATCGGTGGTAGTGGCACACGATCTAAAACGGTGTCTTCAATCTCCAAAATGGCAAGATTGGATAAGATGATGAAGAAGATGGCGAGAAAAGATGATAGGTAAGTTTAAGCGTATGTTGAAACAAATCAAACAATTAATTTAAAAAATGAAAAAAATACGTATTACATTCATGTTCACGATAGAGACATCACAGGCCTGTTATTGATTTGTTTTTATTAACTTCATCAACAGGTTGGGCACAACGGCGCATATGGGTAATAATCCCGCTAACATCTGTGTATGTTATGGTTGAATGCACTTCAAATCTACTTTCACTATCCTATTTAAAAAATCAAAAGTTTGTAGTTCACTTACGTTATTGAAAATCGACATATCTATTGGTTATTACAAACAACTTTTGGTTGAACATTTTTTGGTTTTGAAAGTATTTCACGACCTTTGAAGCCTTTGAAAAGTCGGGACATCTAAAATCACGAAAATGTCAAAACACGAAAAAACGTTCAACCAAAAGTTGTTTATAATAACCATATAAATAGCGATTTTTAATAAAGATAGTGAAGTACAAAATTTTGATTTTTTATATAGGATAGTGAAAGTAGATTCGAAGTGCATTCAACCATAACATACATAGATGTTTGTGGCGGTTTAAAATTGAGGTCTTATACATGTATTTAATGTTCTCATTACAGTTTTTAGCTCACCTGGCCCGAATGGCCAAGTGAGCTCATGCCGTGGTGCTGGCGTCAGTTTGAACAATCTTTAAACAACTTCTTCTGAATAACCGAAATGACCAAGGTGATAATTTGGCCAGAGGCATGCTGGGATGAAGGGCTCCTAAGTTTATTCAAATGAATGACCTTCACTTGTATTCAAGGTCACAGGGGTCAATTGTCTAAAAAGAACTTTTAATCAACTTCTACAGAATATATAACCAAAATGCCCAGGGTGTTGATATTTGGTCAGCGGCAGACTAGGATGAAGGGCTACCAAGTTTGTTTAAATGAATGACCTTGACTTATATTTAAGGTCATAGGGATCAAATATGTTTGAAACTTTTAAACAACTTCTGAATTACCAAAATGCCCAGGATGAGGATATTTGGCCAGTAGCATGTTGGGATGAAGGGCTACCAACTTTGATCAAATAAATTACCTTCACCCATATTCAAAGTCACAGGGGTCAAATATGTTCAAATCTTTATACGTCTTCTTCTGAATAACCAACAGGCGAAGGATGATGATATTAGGCCCATAACATGATGGGATGAAGGGCTTCCAAGTTTGTTCAAATGAATGACCTTAAAATTTATTCAAGGTCACAGGGATCAAATATGTTCAAAAATAATAATTATTCAAGGTCACAAGAGTCAAATTTGTTTAAAAATCTTTAAAACAACTTCTGAAGAATAGCAAAAGGCCCTGGGTATTGATATTGAGCCAGTAGCATGCTGGGATGAAGGGCTATCAAGCTTTTTCATTTGAATAACCTTGACCCACTTTCAAGTCCACATTTGGTCAAATATGTATAAACATTAAATGACATGATTTCAATAAACAAAGGGATAGGGTTGTGATATTTTGCAAGTTGCATCCTGAGATGAAGGACTATACAATTTGTTCAACTTAATGACATTGTTCGACTTTCAAGGTCACAGGGGTGAAACGTTTTTTAAATCTTTTAACAGGTACTTTTGAATGACATTTAATCATAAATACTGATATTTTGCCTGTAGCTTTATTTTAGATCCCTTTTAAGGTTACAAGTGTGAGATTTATACCAGGTGAGTGATGCAGGCCCATTGGGCCTCCTGTTCAGTATTTGCTGGGTATACATATTTGAAAATATACTTACAGCTCAAGATAAATATTTCTGACTTAGTGTAAATCATGGTACACAATACAATTAGGATATGAGCAAACTAAAATTTGCATGTTAAGATGTAGTTAAAAAACTTTCATTCTTTTTCAGGAACGACAAATGGTTCCTGGCTCCTCTTGTAAGTAAAACAAAGTTTCTTACCGAATGTCTATCAGATTAAACATCCATGCTTCATATCAAACATCTTTGCATCATGAATGATATGTGACATAACGTTTGATTTCTGGAAAATGTTAAACGTGTGTTCTAGTTTCTATTGTTGAGTTAATAGAAGTGTCTATATACTGGTAGTGGTATACTTAACAATACTTGTTATAGTTAAGATTAATACACTTCATTGTATTCTAGGACAGAATAGTGTACTATTGTAATATGATATTATAACTTGTGTTTTATTCTTAAAAGATGTCATGAATAAAAATAGTCAGTTATTAAGGTCATAAAAGTCAAAATTTTGGTTCTTGACAACTGAAGTTTGAGAAATTCCTTCAATAGGAAGGTGAAGTGCATAATAGATTTTTTTTCGAGCAGTTTGAGACAGTCAACGTTTCCTGTCTCACCCCAAATTGGAGAATGGCTATATTTCTCCAATCACTAAAGGGGTCATTTTCATCTTGCTTCACAGTACTTATTTTTTCAATCTTTCATCTTTCAAACCAGTGCTCACAAAAAGCTATCGGTAGTCATAAGGGGAAGCCGAGGTATAGCACACTCGGAACCAAGAGGAAAGCTGAGTACATCAGTGATTTGCTGTTTGATCCAATCTGTCAAATTATGTGTCGAGGGGTGCTTGAGCCCAGGGTAAAAGTGGAATTATCAAAGGTAAGTCTAGTTCTTATGGAAGATAGATCCACTCTCATTTCACAGACCTAGGCCTATATAGGTATTATAAGGTGAATCAGAGTAAAAGTCACTATTATATAGTGTAACTGTCCATTACGGAGAACTGGAGTCACGGTCAATGTCTCAATGGCCCTCTTAATTGACCCAGTATCTATCTTACATTCCGACACGATTCATTTGCAACCCATGTTTTGATTGGATATGGACCATGTTTTAATCTGCGATAGAATCATGATCAATTGAGTTTAGCTCCTCCCAGCACACTTAAGCCCAACCCCATTTCTAACCAATACAATTTGGCGTCAAGCTAACCTCTTAGCGAAATCCCGCTGATAAGGCTAGCAGGCAAAAGAACAGAAACGACCGATGAAATGTATTTGTTGAATGAATTAAAAAGTAAAAAGTAATCATTCCTTGTTCTTACCTCCATTTATTACTGAAACGTTAGATCCAAAATCAAATGAAACATTTCATATGTGTCGAATGAATTTTTCACAAAACTCTTCACAAATCTATACAAATAATCACCGATTTTGTCGATAAGCACATATTGGTACGCATACTGACATGGAAATATAAGAATTCAGTCAACATTAATCCAAATGTGTCGTATAAATTTTGGTAACAGGACGTTCACGAACAATCCAAATATTCCGCCTCGTCAACATACAGATCGAGCATTCGCCAGCATGGGCTGGGCCAAATGACCGACTTTTAAAAGCTTTTTTCTGATTTTTTTGATTGGTCAGTCCGCTGCAGAATGACACGCCGCCCGTTCAGGTCACAGAGTACTTTACTACATACTTTTGTACAAGGAAATACAATGTTTCTAAACATATAAGCATAGTATGTTTGTTAAGGTGTGTTAGAACGGGGATATTACATTGTTTTTCGTGTCTATACTGGTGATTAGAACATGAAATTTGGGTTTAAACTCTCAACCTACCGGTCTCGAGTTCAAACCAAATTCCATGTTCTAATCGCCAGTATAGCCACTCAAAACAACGTACTATCCCCCAAGTGATCCTGACCCAAGGTTACTGTCTTGGTATCAAATGATTTAGATCTATCTATATCTCTGTCCATGTATCATTTTAGTCACTGATCATATTAGGTGTAAAACACCACCCTGAAATCTAAAGTGAATCACACTTTTCCTTCCTTGGGGATGAAGGTTTTTAACTCTTAATTCTGTTGAAATATTTAATATTTTGTCTGTGTGTTACCTCCACAGATCAGTATCCTGGCAGATTTTAGCTGTATCAAAGTGCACTGGTTAGCCTCTGACAAAGATGATCATGTGATGACGGAGAAAATTCTCCAGAATAAGACTGTTGCTATGCAGTAAGTAATGTAAAAACCTTCATAGATAGTGTTGTGTTGGAAGCTAACAGATTTGTTCAACTATATTTCCTTGACCCACCTTCAAAGTAACAAATCTTTCTGTTGCATGCTGGGATGTGTGTGCAAACAAATGACCTTTACCCATTTTCAATGTCACAAAATTAATATCTGTCAGACTTCTACAGAACTACGAGGCTTAAACTTACAGTATTGATTCCAAGTATGATGCTGGGTTGGAGGATCCTCAAGTCTGACCTTGACCAACATTCAGGGTCAAACAAGTTGAAATATAAACAGTGGCTGTGTCTTTGAATGTGTTTTTAGTTAGATTACTATGATCAATTCCCTTCAGTAATCTATTTAACAACATATTGCATTATAAATATGCTGTACATTATATACTTAGAAACTTTTGCCTTCACTGGTAAAAAACGTATTTGCCTAGTGTTAACTATGGTATGATGTGCACAATTCACCCTCATTAGAGGTCAAAAAGGCCAATGTTCAAATGCGATGAGAATATCTTAATACAGTAGCAATACTTACAAAATAGAGGGAGGAGATTTAATTTGAATATATTGGACACTTTCTAAATGATTGAACTTTTTTTATTCAGAGACCTGGTGAAAGAGCTACAGATCATGGCAAATGTGCCACCAGTCAGGTTTGTGAAGGACATGTCGTTAGCAAGCGTCGAGCAGGTGGAACGGCTTCTACAGCAGGCTGACCTCGGTCCTCCCGACGAGGAGGAGGAGGACAGTTGTGATGACGAGGAGGACAAGGATGAGACAACAGAAACCAGGCTTGAGGCCCCTGTAGACATTCCTGTAACTACCTCACTGAAAGATATTGCAAAAAGGTTCAGGTCAGAGGATACTAAAAACCTTCAACTAAATGAGGGACTTGATGAAAATGTAAACACCCAGGTAAACTCTGACCCTACAACACAAGTCACAGACATTACACAAAGATTTAGACAAGACATGTATGGGCTAAACCATGAAAGTATGACTCAAAAACTAAGTGTGTTAAGGTCAGGTTTACGAAAAACAGCATATTCTTTGGAGATTGACCCAGAGCCTGAGGAAATCCAATCAAAGGTGGACAGGAAACAAGCCCGAGAACAGTATGCTAAGGTGTTACAAATCCAGAGGAATCAGAGGTACAGTCTGAGGAAGGAGAGAAAAAAGAAACACATTTTAATGGACTATAGAGATGAAAATGAGTATATGGAAAATATCAGTCAAAAGAACTCCGAGACTCTCGGAGAGGAATGGAAAGATGATATAGACTAAATACTACTGAGACACGACACATATTGTACTAGTATTATCTATATAAAAATTCTTCAAATAAATTTGACTTTGTGTTTTCAAAATATAGTGTGTATATTTTTACTGTAGAGAGACGGCAAGATAGCTGCCATATTTTATTGGTCTTGAATCAAGTGTAGGATAGTATCACGTAACCTTTCTACAACATTAACTTTAAAGTGCTCACAACAACTTGATTTGCCATAAACATTTACTTACTACATTAGTCATGTTTTCGTATAGATATGATTGTATGAAGTGGTTAACACTCCGGCTTTCCACGCAGGCGGCCGGGGTTCGATCCCCGAAGTCATCGTACGCAAGGAATATTCAGAAAAAGTGTTTTTCTCCTTCCCACACAACTCCAACAACCCAGGTGGAGTATCAAATGGTCTGGGGTGGATGTTGCGGTATCTGTGCTGTAGCATTCAAGTGAGGTGGCACTATAAATGATAACGTTGGAAGCACGGTCCCACTACAAACAGAACACAATACATCTCCAGCACACACGCAGGCATACATACATAGGGAGATATTAGCCAGGTGGCATAGGACTAGTAGTTAGCGCCTGATAAGGCAGCTTTTGCGAATTCCTCAAAATTGTATTGATTATATAAATTGTATATCTATGTACTGTAAAGCGCTTTAGAGTTTCTTAGGCTAGCTAGATAGGGCGCTATATCAAATGTTGTATATTATTATTATTCTAGCTAGATAGGGCGCTATATCAGATGTTGTATATTATTATTATTCTAGCTAGATAGGGCGCTATATCAAATGTTGTATATTATTATAGGTGTTCTATACACTTGCTGTATTTGACATAATAAGGACACCTACCTAAAAGGATTGTCATCCAGAAACTTATATATCACTTCAGTGTCATCATAAAATTCTACGTTATTTTCTGCTCCCGATCTTACACTTTCTAAAAGTTGTGGATGGTGGTAAATGATTAGGATAAATGCCAGTGAAAAAAACACAAACAAACGAGATCATTTAATAATTAACTACATTTATTGCACAAGAAAAATCCTGAAGAACTTATCTTCATATACATATATAACAGTCAACTATAAACAGAGTACATTCAGTGTCTTAGAGTGTAACTGGGTATTCCAGGGAGGCAGCTTTCTGTTATCCCTATATTAACAATCACTTTCTGTCTAGGTCCCACTATACAAATGTTAAATAGTATTTTAGACTCAATTTAACCAGTCCTACATTAACAACTGTAACTGCTTCACATCCCCTCCCGATATACTCATACCCAAAATTACCCAAAGCGTTAACAGACCTCAAAAATATTGCAAAGTTTTCTTGAGAAGCAGTACATCCAGTCTTGAATGTAATATTTTAAAGTGTTATTATTTCTGCTATTTCATTACCAAAGCAAAATTCTACAGTAAATTAACATTTATATATCCCTAAATTACAAATCCATCAAGGAAGTGTAACTAAAAGCTGTATACCATTTTACTGCAGATAACTGTAATGTAAAAACCTGACAGGTTACATCAAGGACATTTCCTGAGATATGTCACTTTAAAATAATTAAATTAAAAATATTTTGATAGTGAAACTTCTTTTGCAAGAGTAAGATATAATATGTATGATCACTGTCACAAATTCAAATACTCCAGATCCCCCTCAAAAAGGCATGAGAGTCAACATTCCATGAAAGTGTGTTCTCACAATATGAGGCAATTCCTGTTAAGGATACTCTATCCGCAAACTTAAAATTGCACTGATCACAAGTACAGATATTCTTATACCATGATGCTAAAAAACAATCAATTCATAGCAAGCATGAGCTAATTTTAACTCCATGTTAATAAATTGCCTCTTCTGAAAAAGCCTCCAGTAAATTCTAGTTTTGATGTAATTTCCTGGAGAAATATTGCCAGAAGAGGGAAGGATGTCCTGTTTTCTGTACTATTAAAGTACTACTTAGGATAGACAATGTTGCCGGAACGGGCTATGGGAATGAGCTGCAGTCTGTATTCCAAGGGAAGATTTTCTTCTATCAAAACATTCAGTGACTTGTTGTCCTTGATCAACCGCTGCCTGAAAAAGCGACATTAAAAATATATAATGTTATATTTAATTTTGACATGCTGGACAAATTTATCTTGTGCCTCAGCATCACATTTTAATTTCAACAAATTCCTTTCCACCTAACCCACTTACATATATTCCAGTGTACACATATGGACAGGGAGTAAAGCTTTTTAAAGTTAAAATCTGTGCAGTTATTACTAAATCTTTGATTCCAATATAGCAAATGCATTTAAAATCACGTAAAACAAGAGGCTCAGGTAGAACACTGAGCAGGTGAGCAATTCATGCCACTGTATCTCTTGTTTATTTATGTTTTTCGCAAGGGAACGTATTAAACGACAGCGGCAAATATAACATAGAAAATCCTTCTACCTCCTGCAGTCATGACTGTTTCTACAGGTTCTGAATATGGTAATGTTACATCAAGTTGTGATACATGTGTATAATGCTTCTTAAAAGTTGTGCAGCTACTGGACTGATAATTTATTTGAATTCTAACCTAGTTAAAATGACAGCTCTTATACCAACATTACCACACAGTGCCAAACTATGTACTAACCTCATCATCAGGAGTTCCACATCTGTCTCATCAATGGTCTTTCTGCCAGCGTGATGACAATAGGCTTCAATGTCAGCAGGTACCTGTCTGAAGAATTTTTCTGTCCTGAAACACCAATAAATGGACTGGTATGTAGTATGTGTAAGAATCATCATCACAGTCACCTAATGTTACATATATATATATATATAATCTTTATTCAGCAANTACGGTCGAAGTTTGAAACATGCCATATGTTGTGGTACAATACATTAAATTTACATATATATATAATAAAGTAAAACAGTGACTTTCCATACTTAAATGCAGGTTTCACGACATCAGAGCGGACGTTACTCCTGATTAAATAAATTATTGTTCCGTATCTCATTCGCTTTAAAAATGAACGCGGCAATATCTTTTAATGTACTCCTGCTCAGAGACGATATTAAATCCAGGAACTTTGGTCTATTTGGGTGATGAAAATACCTTCTCTTGATATACATGTGTCTTATTTTAGAATATAAGGTACACTCCATAAGGAAATGGTACTCGTCCTCTAAAACCCCACAACAGCTACATGTATGATTCTCATATGGAATAGGGTTCGGTCTGTCCCAACGGCCTACCTCAACACTCAAACGATTAGAAGAGACTCTAAATTTTGTTACGGCTATACGAAACTTGTTATGTTGACAAGTTTATATTCGAAATTATTAGAAAGATTAATATAAAATCTTGCTCTAGTAGAGCCAGATAATTCCCTCTGCCAATTTTGAACAAAAATGTCTTTAATTCTAATTTTAAATAAATGCATAAAGGATACTACCTACAGACTGCATGTACAAAACATATCCAAAACCATTAGTAAAAAGAAGTTCTTTTACCGCACTAGACAAATTTTGTTTAGAAAACTGGTCAGCATCCTGTACAAGATGTTATATACTGACCAACAAGATCGTTTGTCGAATCGCATAATATCCTCAGCCAATTTTTTATTATTCTGCAATATCTTGTTATTTTTAATGGAAAACAACCTAGTTCACCATAAACAGTTATTTTGTGTTGTAGGCTTTACATATATAATAATCTTTTACAAAATTTAAGGTGTACACGTTCAATATCCCCAGCCGAATAGAAGCCCCATACCTCGCTACATATAACATGTAATGTCAACCTTTATAACACCATGACACACACACAACAATGATGTCATAAATTTGTGGTTTCACTTTGCTTTTTCTGATCAAATATTTAACAAAATCTGTCAGTTCATAGACGTTATTTGGTGTAAGAGATATATAGAATACCAGACTTATTTCCTTTCCTATTCATGAAACTCTCTGAAGTTTGTTAATAGGTATTTCAATGAGATCTTCTAGAGGTCTATTGAGTTTTATGATCAATTATTTATTGAGAAGGCACTATGGTGTCGGTGTTGTCAGGTGGGTGAAATAGAACCAAAGCCATTGACAAGGAAGACCTAAGTGTTTCCCTCAAGATGCACCTAATGGATTAAGTGCATCATAGTACTTTAAATGCATTGTATGGACTTTAAATGAAAAATGCATTTCCCAATTTTGTTCCAATTTCAACTCCCGTTAAATATCCTTTTTCATGTCACTATCAATGTAGCTTAAACTATTAATATGTTACTTGTGAATTAAACAAATTTTAAACTCAAGAAAGTCATAAATATGTAAATATGAATAAGAAGTAATCTAACAGGTGCAGCTTACACATTAATGATAATATTATGGTTGTAAAATGGTAGTCTAAAAGCTTACGCATTAATGAGCCCTGGGAGAACATCCGATGACACCTTCATCTTACAGTAATGGCCGAAGACTTTTTTAATTACCGACACTGGTAAAGGTGCCGACTGCCGAGTTTTAGCTTTTGTTTTCCTTTGGGTTATTTTCACTTCCTTCTCCTTTGATTTTGGTCTAAAATTGAATTTAAAAGACATCTTCAATAAGATTCATCAGTTTGGAAATATTTTATATCAAAGTTTTACTTTCTGCACAAACAATGTACGTATTAAACGTCTTGAAATGTTGCGACACGTTTAATACGTACATGGTTTGTGTAGAAAGTAAAACTTTGATATTGAATTTGAAAGATATACCTTACTTAGTGAAATGCTAGTATCTAACAGTACATGATTTATTTACAATTTGACATATAACCACACATGTAAACAGGTGGAGGTATTTACGCAACACTATTTGGTCAATATAAGACATTTTTTTGGAGCATGAGGATAACATGCATAAACATTACCTGTATGATAACCATTTCTGATGGTAAAGGGGATACATGGTAGACAGTAACATGGTTACCACTACAAGCACATACTGCAGTTACATGTGCTTTAATACTTTGAACTTTGTTTGTCCTGAAAACAAAATTATCTTACTTTTTAGCAAATGTACCAACCATTGAAGAAGTTATTAACCCTTTCACCCCTTTGTAACTTTAGGAGACTCTACCATGTATTGATATAGATGAGGCATTATGGTCTACAGTGGTGAAAGGGTTAAATCAACAAACTCATTTACACTTGCACAGTTTAAGAAAAGCTTTATCCCATACAGGTGCATTTGGCAACCTGTTTGAGAACTTCTTTATTTCAAAAGGGGGGCTAATCCTGACCAGGACATTATACTGTTCAGATTATAAAATGTTCTGTACATTAATATTGTTATCTGACATTATGAAACAAGACATTGCTTCAATGTGAAATGGATACAATTAGATTGTCGGCAACTGACAATCATTTTTAAAACACAGATGCTAGGAAACTTTTGCAAAAATACTGTTGGTACAACAAACATGTTTCCTCTCTTTATGTTCTTGGTTTATCTGTGTATTATCTGAAAGATTTACTATTTTTTTATAGTTTCATTTGCAAAATCAGCATGATTTTATTGTGGAAAATCATTGGTAAATATATTTGGGGAAAGGAAGAAAATAGAGTAAATCATTATATAGGTGTTGGATATGGGGCAGATATGGAAATACCCCCCCCCTTCAACAAGTCTAAGTTCTGGGTGGATATATATATATGGAAATCGGGTACATTTTTACATATATATTAAAGACCAATCAATTTTCTACAGCAGAAGGACTTACGGTGTTGTGTTGCCTCTGTCCTTGAGCACTTCATTCACTGACCTAAGGGGAAGGGCAGAGTTTCTGCTTTTTAGGACATCAGTCAGTGGCCTGACAGCTGGACGTTGGCTATCCTGGGGTGTGGCTAGGTGGGGAGTTTTGGCCAGTCTGTAGTTCTCTGTTACATCCTCAGTTACCTCCTCTGTCATCTGTCACATTAAACAAGTACTGGTAAGATCATTACATGTCAATTCTTGGTGGAAGAAACATTGGTCTTGTTTAAAATCAAATACTAATGTATACTGGGAACTTCTGGCTGCTGTTTCATTTTCGCTTGATTTGCCCTCTTTTATGAAAGCAAATTTATCATTACAGCGAACATTAGTCAACAAAATAGTGTACATTGTAATTAAATGTGAAGACGAAATAAACATTAGGCAAATAGTTTGACTAAGTGAAAATTATTTCTCAGTATATTTCCTCCAAAATTGCTTTAAGAAGACTTTTTTCTGTAACAAGATAGATATTCTTGGTTGTGAAAAACCAATAACATGCTTTTCGTAGCTTTCTTGAGGTTCACCATTTTTTTTTTACTAATATGACCAGACTAACACCACAAGTCTATGTTTGTTCTCAATGTGATGACAATATTCCAGCCATCAACATGACTATACATACCTCTTCATCTTCCTCATCAGACTGATTTTCAACATCAGCATCTTTATCGAGAGGCTCCTCTTCCTCTACATGTGCACTTTCCTCATCTAATACAAAATCTGCCTCCATCTGTCCCTCTTCTTCTAGGTTTTGGCCTTCTTCTTCCTCCACCTCATGAACACTGGCTTCTTCATCACTGCCCTGCTTGTCCTCAGCAGTGGTACTGGGATGTGCCAGGTCCATGTCCTCAGCAGTGGAACTGGGATGTGCCAGGTCCATGTCCTCAGCAGTGGTACTGGGATGTGCCAGGTCCATGTCCTCAGCAGTGGAACTGGCATGTGCCAGGCCCATGTCCTCAGCAGTGGAACTGGGATGTGCCAGGTCCATGTCCTCAGCAGTGGAACTGGCATGTGCCAGGCCCTTGTACGTGTTTCCTCTGACACTTGTATCATCACGATCTTCCATTCCTACTAGACTAGTGGACTTGTCAAATATAGAATTGTTTTGCTCATTTTCTGTGTAATCAAAAGGTTTTACAGAGGAAATCATTTCTGGTGCGAATGTTCTCTGTTGATTATGATCTGATCCAGCATTTTCTATGGCATTCCCACTCACATTAGCATGTTTGCTTGCTTTGTCACTGTGCATCGACTTTCGCCCATCTTTCTCAATGACATTGTCTTCTGAAGAAGTCTGATCTCGATGCAGTGACCTTCTCAGAACTTTCTCACCTAAATCATTCCCCGAGGAAGACCGGTCTCTGGGTAATGACCTTCTCCGACCTCCTTCAATGACATCACTCTGTGTAGATGGCTGGTCTCTAGGCAGCGACTTTCTCTCATCTTTCTCACTTACATCATTTCCTGAGTAAGTCCTGTTTCCGAAAAGTGACCTCCGACGACCTCCCTTATTGACATCTTTCTCTGTGGAGGTCTGATCTTTGTGAAGTAAGATACTTTGACTACCCTCATCTTCCTCATCCTCATTGTCTGCTTCAGCCCCATCCTCTGACTGAGAGGATGGAAGTGGTCTAAGTGGAGAGGACTCAAGTGTTTCACTTTCTCCTGCCACGATGTCCTCCTGGGTTTCACTTTCTCCTGCCATGCTGTCCTCTTGGGTTTCACTTTCTCCTGCCATGCTGTCCTCTTGGGTTTCAGGGATATAAATGGAAGACCTGTGAATTCTGTGATCAATTGCAGTTCTATTTTGAGAGTCATGGATCTCCTGTGTTTCTGGGATTTTCATAGGTGAAGATTTAGATGATGTTTCCTTCTCTGGTGATGAAGGTGGAAGAACTTTTTCACTTAGGTTATCATCTGAAACAAGATTAACAAATACATGCTGTAAAAGTTTAACGTCATTTACGAACCATGAGATTTAATCAAGTTGGCATCAGCCACAATTAACTAAAATTTCTTTTTGTAATTAAGAAAAGATGTCTCCCTTTATGATCCAATATGCATTTTTTTTCTCTTTTTTGACCTTAAGATTAAGGTCGGGTCGACATAAGTATCTTGCACTGCATATCCTCTGTGGGTGATGCAGGTGTTATTTAAATTCCATCAAAATATCTTCACTTGTTGAAAGTTTATGGCCCAGACAACATTGCACTGAAAATTTAGCACTTATGTAACTTTTGGCCTGGCAATAAAATGACCTAAAGCACTGGTCTATCAATTAATTAACAGACAGAACACTTATTGTGTATTCTTTGGTATACCTACTTCCTGCTGGGTCATATTGGACAACTAATCCCTACACAACCTTTAAGGTATATATCTAATAAAAAAGTATGCTACAAATTTTGGAAAGATTTTGCAAAAAAATTGTAAATTATTGTAAGCAAAAGGTTGAAGAGAAGGTGAAGAGAAAGTATCATTTACAAAAGAAAATGCTGTTGCTTATTTTTAGTACTGTACATGTAGAATCATTTATTTTCGTGGGTTTAAAATTTCGTGGTTTTCATATACTTGCCTGTTTCAAGGACATTATCAATCTGATTAAAATCATCTGTTACATGGCTCCGCCTGAATATCTGAATGTGCCTCGGTCAGGGTCACGTTCAAGTGACCTTTAGATGAACCAATCAGAGGCGCGCTGGCAAAAGTTTGCCAGCGATTCGGAATATCATGGTTGATATATAAATAGCGAGGGGGATCGAACAGATTAGTTTTCCAAAACAAATATGGCGGCCGAAACTCACGTTTCTACGACGCCAAGGAAAACGTACCCCTTGGGTAATAATTGCGTAGGCAACACCGCCATACAGTCTTTCTTCTCTAATAAAGCTTCGAATATCTTTTTCTGTTCAGGTTTCAGACAATCAATCTCAAATAACTTCAGAACTTTCGCATAATTCTCATTAATGTCCGCCATATTTGTTACAACTCCGAGCGCCCTTTTAAAAGAGGGTCTCTGATTGGTCGAAATTTAATGAGTGTTTATAAATATAAAGGTCACCTGAACGTGACCCTGACCGCGGCACACTCAGATGTTCAGGCGTAGTACGAAGTTAACGAAGCCATGTAACATATGATTTTAATTAGATTGGGACATTATATTTCACTGATTTTCCCCTATCTATATCATACCAAATTGATGTTTTTGTGGGGATTTAATTTTGTGGATTTTTGGTATCCACGAAATAAACGAAAATTAATGTCCCACGAAAATTTATGATTTTACAGTATACCTTAAACAAATTGTGTTTATTGTGATATGTTCCTGATCTATTTTGTTTAACCTGTATTTATGTTATCTCTTTCCTGTTCCGTTTCTTCATAAGTTGACAGGACCTCCTTGAAGTTAAACATCTGTGAAGACGAAGGAAGCTTTGATCGCTGACTGTTTCTCATGGGTGATTGCTTTCTGTTGTCAGCAGTCTCCATAGCTTCATCACCAGAACTGAAGGTATAGAAGTAATTAATCTGAGCGTTTCAGCTGGTGTTCAGGCCCAATTATAGTGTGTTGTGCATGATTACAGACAAAGACTACAACTCACAATATATATGTAACTGGAATAGTCCACATTATTTCTACAGGCGTGATAGGTCAGTGTTTGACATAAGAAGATGGAATATAAGAGCTACTTGTAAATAGAAGCAAACTTTGTTCTAACTAACCTCGAGTCAGGAAGCAGATGTATGGAGTCATCAATATCCTCCAAAGTTTGGTTGGTCACAGACCTTGTACTTGATTGCCGTTTCCTCTTTCTCACACTTTCAGCTGAACAGATATCGTATTAGTTAATTTTCATCCTATTTACAATATTATTGAAATGAATAAGCTATACAACATGACAATTTAAATCCAAATTTTACTAACTCTTAAAATGTAAAATAAATTATGAAGTAAACTCTTACACTGTTTTTAGTGTTTAAGTGTAATCATACTAATAACTATTAAGTTGTAGTATAAAGACCTATATAGTATATACAATTATATAAAGCATAATATTTACATAATTATAAATTCATACATCAACATAAACCAGGAAATGTGATTTAATTATAAAATCAATTAAATTCACTTGTGTTCTGAAACTAGGTTAAATCTATTATTTACAGAGATACCAAATCTGAGGGAGGAAATGATGCATGTGTGTATTCACAGCAGTCACTGTCCTGACCGTCATCAAACTTTGTTTCACCTTTTAATGCATGTATGTTACTACATCCCTTTTTATGCACATAACATCTCTAACACTGTATAACTTTACTTAAACAAACAACTTTAGAACTTGGGTGTAAAGTGCTAAAATGTTCAGTATTTACACCTGTGTTGAGGGGAAGTAATTGCACTGGTTCTGAATCTGAAGTAAAGGCCATTCTGAATGCTGATGTCCTTAACTGGAGATTAAGACCTTTGTCTTGACATGAGTCACAGACAAAAATGGTTGTAGGCAAGGAATTAAACCTGGCCGAGTCTGGATAATTACCTATAGTGTTACCCCGTGTTGAAGCAGCATTAGAGCGACGTGAACTACGAAGTGTTGAATTCATCCTACTCTGTTCTTCTTCTATGCTGCAAATTAAAGTCTATATTTTAACATAATATAACCTAGGACAAATTATTATCGTGTAGTCCTGGAAGTGGATACAAAATTTTAATGAAGTCAATGCTGCAATCTACCACCAAAAACAGCAGTAGCATGACTGATGATATGCACAACTATGACCCATTATATTCCTGTGTTTGATCCAAAATGTGGATCATTATCTCGGTGTAAAAAATGTTTAGGATTTCCAGATATTACAAGACAATGATGCCATATACATATAACATCAGTGATTGTTTGTTCTCACCGTACAAGTTTAGTATAAAGTGAGTTTTAAATATTCTTTGTTTAATAAAACAGTTCCTTTACCCTTGTATTGGATTATAAAGTCAATTTAAATCCTCAGCCAGCAACTCCAGTTGGCGTGCCCTACACCTTATAAACTTAATCAGCTCAGCTACCTCAAGTAGCTAGTCTTGAGTCCACTTTTCACCATACTTTATCATCTAGATATAACTGTATAATACAGGTTTCCAGCATCTATATACATAATTATGTTTCCAATGCTGAACAATAAAAGGTTCTAACAAACCTGGGAGACATGGGAAGGAGTTGGATGGTGTCATTGACAGGAAGGGCGGGCAAAGACTTCCTACTAGAGCGACGAGTCCGAGGGCGGATGTAAGGCGTCTCCTCCTCACCTGTAAAAAATCATGTTTCACTGCAATTACAAACAGGTACAAAGGAAACTTTAACTGGTTATCTGGATAAGATTAACGGTCTGTCAGGCAGCTTTAACTGGTTATCTGGATAAGATTAATGGTCTGTCAGGCAGCTTTAACTGGTTATCTGGATAAGATTAACGGTCTGTCAGGCAGCTTTAACTGGTTATCTGGATAACATTAACGGTCTGTCAGACAGCTTTAACTGATTATCTGGATAAGATTAACGGTCTGTCCGACAGCTTTAACGGGTGATCTGGATAAGATAAACGGTCTGTCAGGCAGCTTTAACTGGTTATCTGGATAACATTAACGGTCTGTCAGACAGCTTTAACGGGTGATCTGGATAAGATTAACGGTCTGTCAGACTGCTTTAAGTGGTTATCTGGATAAGATTAACGGTCTGTCCGACAGCTTTAACGGGTGATCTGGATAAGATTAACGGTCTGTCAGCCAGCTTTAACTGGTTATCTGGATAAGATAAGATTAACGGTCTGTCAGACAGCTTTAACTGGTGATCTGGATAAGATTAACGGTCTGGCAGACAGCTTTAACTGGTTATCTGGATAAGATTATCGGTCTGTCAGACAGCTTTACCTGGTTTAAGATTAACGGTCTGTCAGACAGCTTTAACTGCTTATCTGGATAAGATTAACGGTCTGTCCGACAGCTTTAACGGGTGATCTGGATAAGATAAACGTCCTGTCAGGCAGCTTTAACTGGTTATCTGGATAACATTAACGGTCTGTCAGACAGCTTTAACTGATTATCTGGATAAGATTAACGGTCTGTCCGACAGCTTTAACGGGTGATCTGGATAAGATAAACGTCCTGTCAGGCAGCTTTAACTGGTTATCTGGATAAGGTTAACGGTCTGTCAGACTGCTTTAACTGGTTATCTGGATAAGATTAACTGTCTGTCAGATAGCTTTAACACTTGCATTTATTTTAATTTTCCAGTTAATGTCATTTTGCATAAGAAACAGCACTGCTTCAATATTTATTCCCTTCAAACTCATATTGCTTGGAATGACAGACCCACATTTTGGACTTTCTGCAGCAATTAACATAGTGTTGCTATCAGTCTTCATCAGACAACTTCCTACACAGATTACAAGCCAGTCTGAATCACAAGGAACATGGACTTGCCAATTGTACATAGATATATACCATCTGTTTGTGTAGTGTAGACCTTTGTCAAGCTATTTAAGAGGGTAGTTTAAGTTTAAAAGAGATATGTTTCTTTTATAAATTAATATTCTACTTGCAAGTTGCATTATTGAAGATCTGACATTTGATTACCTATGCAGCACAATTATGATTCCATTCACAGCTGATCATAATAGACAGAGACATCACTTTAATACCTATTGATATCTTAACCAGGTTCAAATTGATGAAATCATAAAAGGATCTAAGAATTCATAACTACTCCAGTATAGAATGATTTTCACCAGAATTTTGATTGGAAAAAGGTGTAAGTTCTTAATTATTTACAAAATTATTGAGTTCCTACATTTCAACCGGCATTTAATTTTCAGATTGTTGAAATATTATTTTTCTATAAGTGTCCTAGCCACTGTGACTGACCCCTTATAAAAGGTGACTATTGATTGAAAGTGATCTATTACTACTGGTGGTCAATAGGCAGATGTTACTTTAACTTGTGATTATTTTATTGCATTAAATCCTCATGTTTACAAAACTGATTGGAGCATGTACATGTGTGTACATATAAGTGAGCTGAGATTAATGATACTGATACCTTGTTCTATAAGCTTGGCGATGTTGGTTCTGGGTGTGAAGTTGTCAGCTGTTACATTGACTGGGGCAGCTGGGAATGATCGGCGACGCCTCGTCCTCGAGGTTGACAGTAGTTCTGTTTTCGCATTGGTCATATAGGTTTCAATCTTGATAAGATTAAAGCAGATTATATAATAAAATTACATCGCTAATTCCTTCTGCCTTCATATTTTAGGGTGGTACACAGAACCTGGGGATAATGCAATACAAAATTATTCTAATGCCATGATTTGACATACAATTAGCAGATTAGATAAAGGGGCAGTAATTCACATAAAAGTTAATAAATCGATACTAAATAATTTCCATGTGATGATGAAGTTGACTAAATTTGTGCAATAATCTATCAAACAAGAAACCTATTATTTTTGTATCTCTCATGTTTATTTTGTTATCTAAACTACATTGTGGTGGCAATTTCAGATTTCTTATTGACTCAAAAGAGCGAAAATAACTACTGGTAGGGCAACCACAGGAATATTACTACAAAGATTGGTATGAGAACTCATCTGGTAGAATAGAAAATTAGTTGAAAATGTTTCAGGTTTGGAGTGCACATACCGAAATCTGTGATAGCACATTGCTCCAAAAAATAACTCAGGCCATAAGAGTAACAATGTAATATGTTTTTAGTTATACTTATGCGGAAATTGAGAAGTCAAAATTAACATGATCAACAAAAAATCAAAGGCCTAAGGGGCAACCCTGGTTTTTAAATTGGCCCAAAACATATCATTTGATCATGACAATGAGATAACTTGCACAAAGTTATGAGGTTACTTATAACCCTTCATCTGTGCTACATGCTAAAATGTGAATTACTTTGGTTAGAATTCTCTGGTGGTCTCAGGGATGCTCCATGCCTAATTTTGTTGAAATCATTAAATTCCATCCATATTTTAAGGAATAGGCTTTCAATAATTACACTGAAGCTATTTTTTTATTGACCCTAATCCTCTGCCAGCATTTTGCACAAAGCGTCCCTGAGCAAAGGAATTCAATACTAAATTGTAATGTCAGATATGTGTTTGGTTTTATTTCTACTTTACAAAATAAACAGCTACTGGTCATAATATTTCAGTGGCGTATTTATTTTAGAAACCATAGCCAATAGCATGCCACTATAACTTTTATTTTATGAATAGCTGTTTATGAAAAGAGTGGACTGTGAATACCATGGTGCGAGGTGTTTTTTCTGGCAGGTCTGACTGCTTCCTCTTTGTGGCGGACCGAGTGCCAACCCCTGGAGATGGCAACTTGTCTGGAGTGCGAGTGAGAGCATGTCTCCACCTTTTTGGGACTACGGTGTGGTGTGTTTGGGCAGTCTGAATGAAACCCTCAATCAGGGATTTAGGAGTTTCCTCCATACCTTGGCCTTGTTGTTTTAGCAAATATGTTATCTGCAAAATAAATATATATATCAAAACATTACTGAGATCATAAAACATATAACTGATATATAAATCAAACAAGATTTCTTTTAAAGATAAAAGAATACAGCTACCGTACAGAAATCAAATTCTAGACACCCATAATTTCCTTTTGAACAGGGGTCTGTTCATCATGTATTCCAACCAGTTTGTATTTTTTCTTTTTGAAGGAGTATTTCAGGGATACATCCTGAGGGAACAACTACAGATGTCAATGCAGGACTTGGATACAGACGCATTGCTCTTGGTGTTGAAACACCTAACCTGTCAAATTTTCTGGCGTCATGGCCAGAGGAAAGGGTAGGTCCGTTAATTTCATAACCTAACCCAAGTTTCCTGTTGCCTTGACACCAGACTTGGATATTCTAACAGATATATATGTTTGGTGTCCACCAGACATTTATCTGCCAAATGTCCAAGTCTGTTGTCAGGGCAGAAGAAACTTGAGCTATTCATAAACGAACAACTCTGGTCCAACCACAGGGCCTTGTTACAAATGTCCAATACACATAATATTATGCTTTACTGATATAGTAGATCACAGCACACATAATCATTGTAACGACTCGAGCCCCGTGGTCCAACCAGATGGGCACCGTTCAATTTATATCGGAGGCCTCCTTGTTTACTATACGTAATACATAAAGGTGGGTTCATCCTTCTCAAATTTATCGCCACTGCGCAGGAAGCTGCGTATGTTGGCTAAATTTCAGAATGATTTACCGTAACCTAACGACACCAAGCTTGTACTTAAAAAGTGTCATTGACAATTATCAACAACAATTAAGAACGTCAAAAAAAGTGAAAACTATCAAGTGCGACCATCTTTTGTATTTAAATAATCATATTAAATGTGATATTAAACGCCCATAAATAAGAACGAAAGTCATTTACATCAGAAGTTTACCATCACAGCTGATGACAGCTGCTGAGGATGAAGTCTGAAAGTGAAAGAATATGTGCTTTCCATCGTTATTGCTCACTTATCTACAACTGTACATGTTGAATGTAATAAACGATACTCAGAGTTTATCATCACTCAAACGGAATAGGTCATTTCGTACGATGGAAGAATTTCAATCGTTACCCCATCGCACTGACAATTCTCTACTGTACTGAAGGTCTTGACGTTGGAAAATTTCATTCGAAGCATTACAGCAATTCCGTCTTAACTGTTGACAGAGATTTTGTTCAGAAATAATTAATAAATGGCAGTGTAAACAGCTTCAAGTGATACGAAAGAATGTCTGAAAACTGCAACTGAAAACTGAAAATAAATGTCTTAAATCATCGTCAATGACCCCAAGGACCCATACCGAACCGAAGCATTCAGTCACGAGTAGACGAGTTTCTACAATGAGGTAAATATATAGTGTCATATCATATAGTGCACAGGCGTTTGTGCAAATTGTCAGATTGTTTACTTTTTTTATCATACTCTCAGCAAACAAACCCCTGACCAAACTTGTGGTAGGAAATACATTAATACATTACAGGTAATTGTCCTTCATTTAAATTTGTTTCATGTGTTGTACTCTTTTCCTCTCTGCATGTAATCTGTTTTAGGGGTGAAATTTTGTTAAGAATGTATCTTATCAGGTTGCATTTCAACTCAAAACATCAAAGCAAAATTTCATTGAAAGATTTTTTTAAATTAGTAAACAAATCACTTTGTTTCTTATTGTATTTGTAGTGTATTGAGTACAGTGTATCAAATGGTGTTTTTTTTCAAATTAAATTCATTTCTGAACAAATCAGAGTAAATTTTTAAAAGATGCATTATTTGTTTTTTTTATTATTACAGGAAGTAAGGACAGAACTAAAATGCAATAGGCCAAACCTGGATATATCAAATCATAGAGAATATTTTATAAGGACATAGGTCATCATAACAAGGGTGGAAAATGAATAGATAACCAAGTACCTGTAATAGCAAAGTAATCTGATGGACCCACCTTAATAACGTTATTATGAATGGTAAAAAATGAGTCCTCCGATATAAAAATGAGTCCTCCGATATAAATTTGTTGAACCCTGTGGTCCAACCGTTTTGGAACGGTATAAACCAGAACAGCCTTGGCTGGGCACAAACCCTACCTTGAGTTATCCTTCATTTGAAATGGAAAAAAATGCTTAAGAATTTACATATGAAATATCACACTGGATAAATTGATATATATAAGATATCGAAACGACTTTTTGAAATCACCAAAACGTCACCATACAACTGAATAAGACGGAACCGGGTACTACAACCAGAGACGTATATAACACATGTTATATACGTCTCTGCTACAACGTAGTCCGCCAAAACTGACCATAATCGCAGGCTCAAAAATACTGTTTAGGCGACCGATCAGAATTTTTAAGCCAGTTTTAGCGGACTACTGTAACTAGACAACGTACAATTTAATGGCAAATGCGGGAAATTTAGAAATATGATAACACCATTTGCCTTCTACTTTTAAAGTATCCATTAAGTTTCTAATTCTATAGAGGAACGTACAGTTTACAAAGCAAACAGTTATGCATGTCGACTCTTCATTCCAAATCAGCCTCCATTCGCTGGGATTGGTTGTATTTTGGCGAGCCTCTCCCGCCCGGTGCAGTTTCCGGTTAAACCGACCAAGATAAAAATGTGTACATGTGTATAAGTTGGTTAGATAAATGACCAGCAATCACAGTTCCAAAGACATTTCCGTATTCAAAAATGATACGCACACTTGTTTTTGCTCTAAGTTTGGCTCTTAGTCTAAACTGGACTAAAATAATAACTCCAGAAATTACTGTTCATGTTTTTCCAGGAACCGGAAGTTCATTTAACATTTTCTGTCAAAGAGACTTGCACATGTCCGGAATATTTTCTAGCAATTTCAATGTTGGAGTTATTTCCCTTACATCGCAATGTGAAACATTCCTGCAATAACCAGATGCTATACAATACTCAGTTCTTATTTTATTTATATTTTCCGATTGCCTTTTTAAAACTTGTGAGGTATTTTCCGAATTAAAATAAGTGAATAAGGGTAAACGCCCTCTGCTTTGCAATTTTCTGGAAAAAAAACCTCTAAAAACGAAACGATCACAAAACGACACTCCCGGTGACCAGGCGTAATGACTAAACAGTTTCCAATTGCGCAGAGCGGGTTTTGGCAGATCCTTAATGTGCTTTAGTGTAGCTTATTCTAGCTAGCTAGATAGGGCTATTTATCACATGCTCATTTATTTCCAGTAAACGAAAATATTATAGATTGATTATCTATGTCACAGGAGATGTAATACTTTCTGCACGTCAACCAGGAGTCATTCTTTATTAGTTTAAAACATGGATGTTTGCACACGTGTTTACTCTCTCAAAAAGCAACACACACGCAACGTAGTCGCCTACAATAAAGCTTGATCTTTTTGATAGAATCTGCACGTGCATGATTTGTTGGGAAATTACACGTGCGCGAACGTTAAATACTATCAAATATAGTAATATGATTCATCGCCTCTAGGTTAAAATGTAAAATAATCATTGTCCCTACCTCACTTACAATGTACCTCGTAAGAACCCGATTTTGTCGTATAAAAGTCACAAAAAACGCTGAGGTGGCGACAGATGGAAATAGTGAGTGGTTGTGGCGTTGTAGCTATTTGTTTTGTTCTGGGTTTTTTTTTTAACATTTGCTTCTATGAGTTAAAACCAATTTAAAGTGAATTATTTAACACAAAAACAAAACAAACAAAAAACACAGGGACATGAGAACTTGGTACAGCTATATTTGGATCTAAACTAAAATGTTCAGAGTAAGCTTTACATGTATTAGGAGTTTGGAACAACTTTCGAACAAAACACCCCCCAGTGATATATACTAGAACTTCTAGTATATAATATGAATTTTTTCAAGAAAGTTCCATTTGTTTTGACTATAGACGTTTTGTTCAAATAATAAATTTTGAAGTGGTCTGTCCTGTTTTATATCTATCGTACATTTACATACTGTGTAATTTATCAATTTCTGCAAAGCAACGAGGCCTTCTATGCAAAATTAATCCATTTTCAAAAATTAAAACAAAGCAAAATGGACTCTTTGACTTGCAGTTACAGAAAGCGCTCCCTTCAGATTAAAATCATTTTAACGCTGAGAGCAATACTTGAACATTTTGTCTACCTTGAAATATTTTCAACCCCCATGCTGTATTTTTTTTAGTGCTTGGTGCTTGTCTTTCCGCAAATAATTGCCCCAAATCATGGCTAGATACACTTGAGAATCTAGGTTTCTTGACTTCAGGTTCCTGATCACGGACTTCAGTTAGATGAACATTATTTTGATCAGGTTTTGGTTTGTTGGAGGGTTGACAGTATCAATGCTGCTTATTGCTTCGTTCAACAATTCTGATATCTCGGTTGGTACTACCTCAAGAAGTTCTGCAATTCTTATTGTTGCCAAAAAAGTATCATCATCACTTGGTATTCAGCCATGATCACTTTCTTGTAAACAAACTGGAATTTGCAGATTAAAGTTTCCAAGCTCTTGATGCTCAGCCATCTCAGCAGCAGCAGTAGACGACAGTGTATTTACTCAGAACCCACTGGGTACATTTTTTTTAATCATTTTTGGACTTTTTTCTCTTCAAATTTCACCCTAAATCTTACCATTAAAAAAAATGCTAAAAAATTAGTCAGAAAATATTTTATTAGACATTTTCACATTGAATCTTAAATCTCATGTCACTGTGGTAAGTTGACAGTGTATGGCGGCCATGCTTGTTTACATTGTGCAAGTCAGATGTATTCATACGCCCTTCAAAGACCAACTAAAGTTATAGTCGCATACCATGAAGCTGCTATTGGCAGTACTTTAGTAGTAATATAGAAGGGCTTTGCCACACCAAATGTAAATATATATATATATATATATATATATCATCATTAGGGATGACATTTTTACTGAAAGTTTATATAAACCCCTAACACGTGCAAAGATACTCTAAACACCTCAGTTTAGTTCCAAATATAGCTGTAACAACTTCTCAGGTCCCTGTGATACAAATTACAACGCTTGAACTGTATGCACTTGCGACATGTTGTTGTCAGTAATGATACATGAAATGACGTGCCTTTCCGGTCTCCTCAGGCGTGTCCTGTACCTTCCTGAATATACCCCCCACATAATGGGACAAGGCAATCGTTCCAAACGCACGGCTTATTAAATAGTATTGATATGCACTCCGGTCCGTTGCGCCTGTTATTATGTTTATAATACAACTATCGCATACTATTTCACCTCATTTGTTTCTAAAATATCAATGAAATAAAAAAAAATCGAATCGGACTCCATTTCCACTTCAAGCTGGGAAGCCGGAAGTTCTTCAAATAACTCCATCGATACGTTTCCATGTACTGTACACGTGGGCTACCAGGAAATAATACAGACACGAACAACGTTCCTTGTGTACTTAATTTAATATTGTGAAAAGAACGTTTTTAGAACAGTCATTTTTGACGGTCTACTACTCGGCGTCATTTGTAATGTTAGATCAGGAATTTCGATTTGTAAAATCGCTCCAGAGCTATTTTTCAGCTCTGGAAATGGCTGAAAGGGAAAGACGAACTAATGCGGGATCTATTCTCATCAAAATAGTATTTAGTCTGCAATGCAAATTGGTCATCAAGATTCATTCGAAAAGTAAAGTCAACCATGCGTTACACAAATCGGTGGACCATACCACAGAAACCGGTCGGGTAGTACTTGTTAACCCCGATGGCGACATGGCTAAATCCTAGTAAGGTGTGAACATAAAAGATATGCTCAACATAGTGACGAAAAACAGTTCAAATGGCGAGCGCGTCTAAGAGATCAGAAAAAAAGTATATATATGCTATCATATAAAGAGGCGAACATATCGACGTCTCGAACTCCCCCGCACGCAGGGCTGTCAATCGTGAACCGTCGACACTTTCCGTAAACGAGAAATACTCGTTTACGGAAAGTGCCGACGGTTCCCGACTGTTACATCATTTTGGGTCTTTGACGTTATCACAGCAAGTACAAATGAGAGCAAAATGCAGCTTCCGTTTTGTGAAGCACACACCGAAAACAATCGTTCTCAGTAAATTTAGGATTGACCTGCATTTTGACGGCGTATACGGTAGTATGAACGAAGTTGGCAACTGACATAGTATATATAGAGCGCTAACGTGCACCATATAATTTGTTCGTTCGTTGCCAACTGCGTTCATTCTACCGTTAACGCCGTCAAATTGCAGGTCAATCTTCAAATATACTTAGAACGACTATTTTCGATGTGTGCTTCACAATACGGAAGCTGTATTTTGCTCTCTTTTGAGACAAAATGATAAAGTAACATTGATTCCATATAGTAGATCATACCCAGTCTAGTCTAGATGATGTCACCAATGCATGGATCAGTGTCTTCGTCTCTTGCGTGCGTCGATGGTCTGGAATTGAGGTCACGTGTACTTCCATGGTCAGAAAACCAAACAGACTCTCAGGTTCCTCATAAATAGCTTTAGTTTTCATGACGACGCAAAACCCTTATCTTAATAACTAAGTACTTGGTAAACAAGAAGTTGATATTCGCCATACATGTTTGCTACTACTTCCGTTACTGGTCCTCACTTAGAACACAACGAAATGTTGACTGATATGGCGAACGACTATCTGTTTAACAGGATAGGTCTCATATAAGGATTTAGAAATTTTTAGGGCAAAACTTGTTGGTGGTTCCTACCATGCAATGCTAGTTTTCAGAACATATGTATCGAGGACTTATCTTTAGATAGATTTTAACGTAAATTCGTGAGGATATACTAAACTCCGAATTCAAATCTTACGCGAATATCAGCCACAGAAACAGTTATTATTGAATTTGAACTCTTCCCAAACACGAATTTAAGTATTCACAAATAAAAACAAACTTAAATTAGTTCGCAAAATATGTGATTTACCGCATTTTAACTGCGATCGTAACAATTGATAGATTCGTACATCTTGGGGAGGCGGGGTTTCACATACAAAATTGATCACTGTGACCTACATTTTGACCGTAATTAAAAATGAAAACATGTGAGATTCCATTTATCCGGCGTATATCAACTGCGACCATCAAAGTTTGTATGTTGATGCATCTTGAGGTGGACGGTTTTCAACGAGTTATGATTATAACTTCCAACGCGTCTAAACACTGAGTTAAGCTTAGTTTAGCGGTCGGGGATACCAGCAATGTGCTGTTTCAAAATTTCAATTCTTAACACATTATTTAGTTAAAGTGTAACTCTAACACGTCGGCAATGAAACGCCATTTTTATTGCCTTATAAACATATATTACTAGAAAACGATACACGCGCGTTCATGTATTATATTTTAGCAAATCATCCATATGAAACGCTCTTCCAAAAGCGTTCAACGTATTGCAAATATAAACAAGTTGGCTGTGTGGGTGTTGTCTTGGGCGAATACGCTTTGTCGAGCAAAGGAACACGCATGTATGAACATAATTAATGGTTCCCTTTATGAATCACTTTCAAACTCACAGATTAAATGAAAGCTAGGCATCACATGTCAATTCGTCATTTCCGAGACACAAGTGATTTGGCGGCCACGTGGTATTTTTAAGGAGGGCGTGTATACTGTCGAAGTAAAATATTAGTAAATTTAGACGAAAATGGCTGAAATTTCACACTATTTTTTATTTAATTTTAACTTAAACTCGTATATTGACTCAGAGACTTACATCATGGTGAAAAGAAACTTCCAAAAAGGGAACTGCAACACCATTCGTGGAAACCTAAAGAGCACCGATGGCACACCTTGCTAGTGGGGATGACAGCGGCAGAACTGAGGGTAACGGTGAGAACTATAAAAGGTTCAGAAATCAATCATGATCTTCAATCAGGGCCTCAACATACTATTTTGAAAAGAATCTGGTCAATCAGATAAAAGAAAACTCCGAAAAGTTCTGGACAAAACCAAAACCAAACAAACAAGTGAGTTGGAGAACTCTGATGGAGTGCTGTGTAGCAGGAGTAAGGATACGGCTAAACTTATAAATGAATATTTATCAAGTGTAGTCACTATTGAACCAGATGATGAATTGCCACGATTTAAGGAACGACCAGTAAATACCACCTTGGAAGAAACAATATAATACAACAAAAGATAAAGTCAGCGACATCAAAACCTCAGTACAATAAACCCCATGGTCCGCACACATTCCATCCATACTTGACCACTAAACCATTAGAAGAAATGCTAGAAACTCTGGAAGTCATCTTCAGTAAGCCACTAAGAAAAGGCATACTTCTATATATCCGATTGCAAACTAGTAACACCAATGTACAAAAGTGGACTCAAAAGAAAAGTTAACAATTATCGGCCTATAACTCTAACCTCTGTCCCTGTTAAAATCTTCAACGTATTATCAAGGCTGAAATAACACAAAACATGGGACACAATCGGCTTTTGCCACCTGTGAATACGAATTCATAAAGGGAAAATCATGTGTGACACCGCTAATTGAGGAAGTTAACTACTTATAAGAAAAATTAAAAATAAACATGTTGACATGATATATCTTGAACTCGGTAAAGTTTTTGATAGATTCCCGCTCCAACGTAATTGTCTGGCGCAGATATGTCTAGTTTTATCTTTTTATCTATCTATCTGTCTTTTTTTTTTATTCATTTACTTGATTTATTTATTGTTCATTACAAAATACCAATACGTAGGCGAAGAGTGGAAAGACCAGCACAGATATGCACATGAAGGGCCGTTTGCTAGCAGCTGTCCATGAAACGATATGTGCTGTATACGGGAATATTCTCGCGGGTATCCCAATATGAGTCTACTCCCGTTTTAAAATTCTTTTTCAGGTGGAAATGTTGGACATTAACAATATTTTACTAATTGTACGGTAAGTGTAGTGATACCATGCTGTTATGTTATTTTGTACACGTGTTATTATAATGCGTTTTAGAATATTATAAATTATCCTCAGATCATTATCATACTACTTTAAACAGGAAGTGGTATATAATTTGCTCATGGTGAATACAGATGTACAGGATCAATACAAAATGGTATTGGAAAGGGAAGCTTAAATCAGAAATAGTTTCAAAATTCATTTTATGACAAATGGGACCTCATTGACTTATACCTGTGTGGGTGCTAAAGGTGTGGTAATCAATTCTTCTTAGAGCATTAAACTGACACAATTACTATACAATTATATCATCATTGTGTGCAACGCATTCCAACTATTAGTTTGATACCTTATTTTAAACTATTTCAAAGATTTTGTTATTGAAAATATAAGCTGAAAAGTAAGTAAAATTTCAATGACGTAGAACTTTACAATAACATAGAACAACACCATGGCATAGAATAACACAATGACATAGAACACCACAACGGCATAGAACAACACAACGACATAGAACAACACAATGGCATAGAACACCACAACGGCATAGAACAACACAACGGCATAGAACTACACAATGATATAGAACAACACAACGGCATAGAACAACACAACGGCATAGAACTACACAATGATATAGAACAACACCATGGCAGAGAACAACACAACGGCATAGAACTACACAATGATATAGAACAACACAACGGCATAGAACTACACAATGATATAGAACAACACAACGGCATAGAACAACACAACGGCATAGAACTACACAATAATATAGAACAACACAATGGCATAGAACAACACAATGACATAGAACAACACAATGAAATAAAACAACACAACGACATAGAACTACAAAATGACATAGAACAACAAAACGGCATAGAACAACACAATGATAAAGAACAACACCATGGCATAGAACAACACAACGCCATAGAACTACACAATGACATAGAACAACACAATGACATAGAACAACACAACGACATAGAACTACACAATGACATAGAACAACACAATGAAATAAAACAACACAACGACATAGAACTACAAAATGACATAGAACAACAAAACGGCATAGAACAACACAATGATAAAAAACAACACCATGGCATAGAACAACACAATGACATAGAACTACACAATGACATAGAACAACACAATGACATAGAACAACACAACGGCATAAAACAAAACAACGACATTGAACAACACAATGGCATAGAACAACACAATGACATAGAACAACACAATGATATAGAACAACACAATGGCATAGAACAACACAATGGCATAAAACAACACAATGGCATAGAACAACACAATGGCATAAAACAACACCAAGGCATAGTACAACACAACGACATAGAACAACACAATGACATATAACTACATAATGACATAGAACAACACCATGGCAGAGAACAACACTATGACATAGAACAACACAACGACATAAACCAACACAACGACATAGTACAACACCATGATAAAGAACAAGACCATGGCATAGAAAAACACAATGACATAGAACAACACAATGACATAGAACAACACAACGGCATAAAACAAAACAACGACATTGAACAACACAATGGCATAGAACTACACAACGACATAGAACAGCACAACGACATAGAACAACACAATGATATAGAACAACACAATGGCATAGAACAACACAATGGCATAAAACAACACAAAGGCATAGAAAAACACAATGGCATAAAACAACACCAAGGCATAGTACAACACAACGACATAGAACAACACAATGACATAGAACAACACATTGGCATAAAACAACACAATGGCATAGAACAACACAATGGCATAAAACAACACCAAGGCATAGTACAACACAACGACATAGAACAACACAATGACATATAACTACATAATGACATAGAACAACACCATGGCAGAGAACAACACTATGACATAGAACAACACAACGACATAAAAAAACACAACGACATAGTACAACACCATGATAAAGAACAAGACCATGGCATAGAAAAACACAATGACATAGAACATCACAATGACATAGAACAACACAATGACATAGAACAACACAATGACATAAAACAACACAATGACATAGAACAACACAATGACATAAAATAACACAACGACATAGAACAACACAATGACATAGAACAATACAATGACATAGAACAACACAATGACATAGAACACCACAACGGCATAGAACAACATGTGTATAACTTGTGTTAAATCAGTAAATCGAAGGCCTTTGTAAAATCTTCAGAACATGGTTATTGAGGTAGACCATTGTTTTGGGAGCCACCTGGTGAATACACTTTCACAAGTGTCTGGGATTATCCAGATAACTGTCAATAACTGTTTAAAGTATTTTGACTTTGCTTGTCTAATTGTTTTCCTAACTTTATTTCTCAGAACTCTATACTGGTCCAATTAACTAAATAATTTTAAATGGTCCCAATGACGTATATTTTCACAGATATCAACATCCATCCATCAGGTTGACTCGCCATATTTTACGCGATTCTTCCATTAGGTAAGGATGGTGTCATGTCGACAATGCCTCATCAACATCTTCAAAGATTTCTATCATAGACTACGGCCATAACGGCTATTGTGGAAAACTGCTATAGAATCAATACACAGCTTAGAATAAAAGTTTCTTATATAATCTATACACCTGCTTCTTGTGTTTGAACTTTGGCCCAAAGGAACGTTTGCGAACACAGCAAACGGGATAATGATCACATACATGTAGTCCATCTACTTAGGTAATACATGTATGTACATTAGACGCAGATTCAAATATTTAGATGATATAAAGAGTGTCTCAGATCTACTTAAATGCGAATTAGTTCTGAGATAATTTGATGAAGACTGAGATTTTCCATCAGGATTGTAAGTTCATATGTTCCTGATTTCAAATGTTTGCATTTAAATCTCCCATTATAATCAAGTCGTTTATTTCGTTGACACAACTTTGAAGTCAGTAACATTAAAAATTATAACTGGTTTGGTTTCTTGAAAATTGATTTCTAATGTAAGGGCCACGAAGAAAGAAAGATTTTGTTAATGCGTGTTACTCGTGTGAACAAATCACGGCTACTAGCATACTACAGTTCAAACGACCAAGGTAAATGATTTTTTTGTGATTTTTTTTGTCATTTGTAACACTAAGTCTACTTTTTATTATATAGTTAGTCAGATCTACGATGACGTTTTATTTACGAATATATATAGTTACTAGACTACATACTATCCGTATCTATCAAATAATCGATGTGACCAGACCCTTTCTTTTTAAGATATGAGTTTAACTCCAACTTAAATCACAGATAAAATACATATGTAATCTAGGGACACCTTGAAGTTGATAACTTAAACACATTTTGTTAAAAATGCATATGATCAATTTGCAAACGATTGTCTCCATGAAAATTGAAATAATTAGCGAAATGCACAAAAATTGAACAAATTGCTGCTTGTATCAAACGCATTAATCACTTTGTATAGTAGCAGAAGTTCTAAGAAACCTTTCTGAAATATTACCCATTTTCAATAAGGCTTGTGTATAATGAGTTCTATCCGAATACGATTGATCTGTGACGTCACGCCGTACCTGAAGCTGTATACATGCTGTAATAGACGACAAACACTACCTCATAAAACAGACACCTCATCGCTCACAATCACAAATGATGGAAATCAATACACGTGATTATTCAATATGCAATCAGCATACATCACTCAGTATTCACTTGCAATTATACAAATATCATGCGGAGTAGAATCATTATATGACGTTATTAATTGAGTGTGGACAATGACAGTTATTATCGCTATAATCACTTTTGCCTCTAGCGAACAGTTCGAGGTTGACTAGCAGTTTAACCTCTTGCAGATTCGTTGCTTATGTGTAAATGTGAACTTCATCTTACGTCTATATGTTGTTGTTTTTTCTTTTCTTTTTTTCCTTACGCGGACCTAATGAAACTTCAAGCGTGTCTGTCTCGCTGATCCGGAACATTTTCCTTACTTAATTCCGATACTTGCGAGGACATTAATTCGTGTTTCACAGAACCCGTATGTTACACGTTAAGTTTTCGGCAATTGTTCCCTTGCTACCTGCATTTGCAATCGATGCTTAAAGTAAAATATCTAAAATAAAGTGTCGTTGGTATTGTGTTTATTACACGTAAATATAGCGACTGAATGGAATTTTGTTCATGTACATTGCGGCAATGACTAGCAGTAGCTGATCTACATATCCTGTGGAGCGCATTAGCGCTCCTCAGAAGATACAAAAGTTACAAGACTTTTTGTAGATTTGGTATTTTTAATATTAGTATCGGTCAGAAAACCATAAAAATGGAACAGCCAGAACTGCAGCCTTCACACAAACTTCAAATGTTCGACTGCCGCAGATCAGCTGATTTTGTTATCTAGAATCAGTTGATAACCAACACTTGATATCCTTTCATTTTTGAAAGATGATCTTATTTGTTTTGTTTTCGCATCAAACACCGCACATTATATTATTTAAAAAAGTTTATGTCCGCACTATTTCAAATCATCGGTCACTATAGTAATAACCATCCGGGGCACTCGTCGGCCGAACACACGTCAGCAGTAGGCATAGAGCTCATTTGAAGTTGAATGTACAACCGTTGAATGTACTGTTTACCAAAAAACCTGCCGAAGTAAATGATGATTAGTTGGTGGATGAAGTGTAGTGCCCTGTGTCATTACAAAGTTCTCCGAGTTAATGTGCAAGTTGATGTCACGGGGATTACCCAGCCGGACGTTTGGGACCAGGGTGTTAGAAAGTTCGTGACCACGAGGAACCGATTGCGAGTCGGAAGTCAGTATTTAATATGACAATGTTATAAGTATTTTTTTTTAGTTTTAAATTAGAAAGAATAATAATAATAATAAAAGTACAATGGTGCACCATTCATGATTTTTGTAATATTTTTTTAATATTTCTTGCAACTACGTTATCTCGGAGAAGGGGAGATAACTATTCTCAGAAACGGTACTGATTAAAATCATCTGTTACATGGCTCCGCCTGAACATCTGAATGTGCCGCGGTCAGGGTCACGTTCAAGTGACCTTTAAATGAACCAATCAGAGGCGCGCTGGCAAAAGTTTGCCAGCGAATCGGAATATCATGGTTGATCGATAAATAGCGAGGGCGAACAGATTAGTTTTCCAAAACAAATATGGCAGCGGGAACTGACGTTTCTACGACGCCAAGGAAAACGTACCCATTGGGTAATATTTGCGTAGGCAACATCGCCATACAGTCTTTCTACTCTAATAAAGCTTCGAATATCTTTTTCTGTTCGGGTTTCAGACGATCAATCTCAAATAACTTCAGAACTTTCGCATCATTCTCACCAATGTCCGACATATGTTCAGGCGTAGTACGAAGTTAACGAAGCCATGTAACATATGATTTTAATCAGATTGCAATGGGTAGTAATATAAAGTGGCCATTGCGTGTGAAATCAGCTGACTGGATGCACAAGATTCGCTGTATTCAAAGTGTATTCATAGTCTAATGGCAGTTGTTTTCAGTTGGTAGATTCATATACAGAACAAATAAAATGTGCAAACATGATGGAACACTGCTGCCGGATGTAGATTTTTTTAAATTCCCCCTTTTGTTCGTTCAGACGCTACATCATATCCCCTATAATTTACACGTGAATTGACTATTTCCTAGTCAATACATATATATCGAAGAGTTTTGTAAAGTTGAAAATCCGAATGGTTAAAGTAAATGAGGACCCATTTGTCTGATATCTGACCAGAATACAGAATTTGTTCATAGATAGCTATAGTTATATATCAGACTAGTATGATCGATTTCAACCTGCCACGGGAATTTGATAGCGATGACAAATCGATCTGTAATACTTCCCAGGTTTTCCATTATCACATGAATAACTAATTATATTGAACCAATATTCCAACATGTGTTCTTGTTACCGAAACCCTGAATTAATGATGAGCAGGTGGAAACAATGTCACTCAACTCTACAAAGCTAAAAAAAAGTCATAAATAACAAATTTCGTCCTCTCTTAATGGACTAATACACACTCCTAGTACAAAATACCAACCTTCTAAGTACAGGAAAATGGGCGTAAATGTATAATTAGAATCTGTCTATACAAACATATATAAACATCTCAGTATCGATCAGATCCCTACCAAAGTACATAATCGACAGCTACTTATCTACCATCACTCAGGTTGTTTGAACTACATACTCATTAGCCGTGAGGTATTGATTCTAGATAGTTACGGACAATTCTCACCGATTTCATCTTACCTTACGTCGTAGAAAAGATATCCCGATATTTTGTTGAAGATATTATCTTATAGCCTTTATTAGATAAACGACCTGTGCTAATTGTTGGACACATCGACCAGATTAATGGCGCTGTAATGTCATACGTCTAGATATGTCTACAACTGTACATTGTGTATTATGTACCCTGTTATTTGCCAGAGGTAGCGATCGATTTTACCTGTGGTAATGGGTAGTAAACAAACCGGGTATTGGGTGTTTGTCTATAGGTCTTTGTTAAAGTCAGCCTATATAGCATTTATTTCAATATTGTACAAATACAGGCACCACGGTATAATGCATCAGCTTAAACACTCCTGTCAGGTTTCCAAGAGTAAAAATCGTTAGTGTGAAATGAAAACGTGGAAACAAACATTTGAATCAAATCGTTGTGTTTAGAACACACTATCTAAGTTAGATGGAAAGATATTGATCGAATAGCCACTATATCGTTTGATGCATTTACAATTTGACACATGATAAATGATAGCATATTGAGACATGTTTGTTTATCGTGACAGAAGGCTAATATTTGATAAAATAAAATTTCACCATGGCCTCGAACTGAAGGACAAAATCAAGTGCAATGATACCTGCCGAATAGAGAGAACAAAACCTGTTTTAATACTGAAGTCTTCTTTAGAAAATATACAGGTTTTTATAAGGTAGTTATAGAAATGTGGTCTCAGACGCAGGGCTAACTGTATTGTATCACACAAAAACGGTCCCTCACACGTTGCGTCATTAACGACGTATCAGTATTGCATTGTTAAACTTACGATATTATTTTAGAAAACGAAAAAAAGGATCATGCTTTAGAAATTTACTTAATATTCTTGATGCCTAATAATCTATATTTAGATAAAGTTAAATAAGGATGCCAGCTGATTGTTTTAGAAGTTTTAAGCAGTTTTAAAATTCATAAAAACCATATGCAATATATGCTGATGCTGATTTATTTTTACTCTATCTTGATAACATATAAGGGGCCACGGTAGCCAAGTGGTTAAGGCCTCTGACATTCTGCTACCACTATCCCTCCATCACTAGGTCACGGTGGCCAAGTGGTTAAGGCCTCTGACATTCTGCTACCACTAGCCCTCCACCACTGGGTCGCGGTGGCCAAGTGGTTAAGGCATCTGCCATTCTGCTACCACTAGCCCTCCACCGCTGGGTCGCGGTGGCCAAGTGGTTAAGGCCTCTGACATTCTGCTACCACAAGCCCTCCATCACTGGTTCACGGTGGCCAAGTGGTTAAGGCGTCTGACATTCTGCTACCACTAGCCTCCATCACTGGGTCGCGGTGGCCAAGTGGTTAAGGCGTCTGACATTCTGCTACACAAGCCCTCCATCACTGGGTCGCGGTGGCCAAATGGTTAAGGCGTCTGACATTCTGCTACCACAAGCCTCCATCATTGGGTCGCGGTGGCCAAGTGGTTAAGGCGTCTGACATTCTGCTACCACAAGCCCTCCATCACTGGGTCGCGGGCTCGAGACCTGCATGGAGCAGTCGCCAGGTACTGGCCGTATGTCGGTGGTTTTTCTCTGGGAACTCCGGCTTTCCTTCAGCACCAAAACCTGGCACGTCTTTAAATGACCTTAGCTGTTAATCGGACGTAAAACACAAACAAACCGAACCAAATGATACAGTATCGGCTGAACCAGGGTCATTCGATTTCTAAATGTACACATCTACTACATGCACTTTGACACTGTAGAAATGACCTCACACTTTGTCTTTCTACTGTTGAGATAAGTTAAAGGTAGAGCACTATTTTGATTCAAGCGCTGACAGATTAGAGTTACAGTCTAATTTCCGTCTATGGAGAAAAGTCACATTCATTGGCACGAAATAACAATTATATGAAAATACGATGTTTAAAACTTATATAACATAGATATATAAGTGCGGTTTATGAACTAAGACAAGTCTAGTTTTGTCATGCGCTCTACTGGTTTCTATATATATATATATGCAAGTAATAATACGAGCGCTGATTGGTCAGTCCAGTCACGTGAGTGGTCAAGCAAGTGTACGAGCGCTGATTGGTCAGTCTGGTCACGTGAGTGGTCACAGTTTTCAGCAACTTTCAGCATCTCGGAGTTTATTTTTGCGCCAACAAAATTTGCTATTCCGACACGACCATTGCAGGTGATGCCTGGGGTTATATCCGCTGTTAGACTAAATTTGATCAAGGGGTAACTTACCTTATTGATACATTCTTAACTTCTAGACTATACATATACGTACAGGGCATTTTACATCATTATGTAATTCGTAAGGGCATTTTACATCATTTTCTAATTCGTAAGTCCCCCATGAGTCTTTTGTTCATAAATTACAATTATATCAACATACGATGTGAACAATTACATCAAAATAGCACGAGGATCCATTAAAATATCAGAATAGCACGAGGATCCATTAAAATATCAAAATAGCACGAGGATCCATTAAAATATCAAAATAATACAGGGATCCATTAAAATATCAAAATAGCACGAAGAAACATTACAATATCAAAATAGCACGAGGATCCATTAAAATATCAAAATAGCACGAGGACCCATTAAAATATCAAAATCACAACTCCACCAGGTGTAATCAAATGTGGGCCCACATAAGAATGTATGAAACGAGTGTTTCACCATTGACAACAGGGTTGTTATGTCATAAATGAAACTACGAACATCGGTAGAACATCACGACGACATTTGAACATGAACAATATGTTGAAAGTAATCCTATCATAGAAAGACATTGTTTATTTATTTAGAGTACAACCTACGTCATTGCAATCGCTAGGGTCATATAAGACAAGTTACAACTAGGGAGATATGGATGTGAGAAAAAACCGATATATCCGAATCGTTGAAATGGGGAAGCAGATCAATTTTGGTTTCTTCAACTTCCCATTAGCAGAAGACATAGAAGAAAAGACCAGATTGTGCGAATGGGTGGTTGGTTTAGGGGAGGGCCACACATGTCGTCTCATAAGACATGTAGGTGGGATTTAGCAAGCTTACTCCACCCGAATGGGTGGTTGGTTGAGGAGAGGGCCACACATGTCGTCTCAAAAGACATGTAGGTGGGATTTAGCAAGCTTACTCCACCCGAATGGGTGGTTGGTTGAGGGGAGGGCCACATATGTCGTCTCATAAGACATGTAGGGGGGATTTAGCAAGCTCACTCCACCCGAATGGGTGGTTGGTTGAGGGGAGGGCCACATATGTCGTCTCATAAGACATGTAGGTGGGATTTAGCAAGCTTACTCCACCCGAACGGGTGGTTGGTTGAGGGGAGGGCCACATATGTCGTCTTATAAGACATGTAGGTGGGTTTTAGCAAGCTTACTCCACCCGAACCTGCAGGGGTTTGTTGATTGTACATGTATATCGATCTTAAAGTAGCCTGTCTCACCGGTATGAACTGCTGTCGTTACATATGTAGCAACATGCATATTCCAGGAGGCGTTATCGCTTCATTTTGAATACGAATGCCTGTGAATATAATTTACATAAAATTCAATCTGTATATTCAATTATCGTTCTTCGATTTTAATGTGCTCTCTTATACTGAATGTGTTTTCTTATGTTTTGGATATATAGGCGCCATCTGCTTTATCAATGTCACCTACCATGCACTTCTTTATTAATTAAAGTAATGTCAAGTACTCAAAGAGAGGACCTAGGCTAGTCTCTTAAGAAGCACAAATAATTACCATGTGTTCGATATTTCTCCTCATTTTGTAAATTCATGAAATGAGTATGCGTAAATTCGAAAAGGGTATGATAATCTGCATTGATGAGGATATTTTATAGGAAGATGTTGATTTCATCAATGGTTCACACCACATGTCTCATCTGCATCCCAGTGGTTAACTAATGAAGTGAAAAGTAATTTGAAACTAACATAGAAAGAGCATTGGAGGCAGTATATTGATCTTGATACTTCATCCAAGGATCGCCATCTAAAGAATCTATATAAATACAAACTTAGTTGTGTTAAAATAACCGACCACCTAGACAAAGACATAGAAGCTACATTTCTATATTGATTTCATCTAGGAACTGCCATGTAAAGAATGCGTATATGACTGCGACATAAGTCAGTTAACATTAAAAGTGGCCGGCCGTCGGACTAATTGTCTCGCCGAGAGCGCAGTAACCAATTGTAACAAGACACGTCATTGGATGATACGCGACTGTTGCTGCTGCTGGTACAGGTGTTATCGCGGCAGGTAGAAATTTTCCTACACAGGTGCGGGAGTCATGTATGCTGTATCTATCACCATAGGATATGTCCTTTAATAGGCCGCCATAGATAAATAATTCAATGACTTAGTGCTTCGTTTGTCGCGGAAAGCCCAGGAGTAAACTTACAAGTAGGCGTTGGTACACCGGAGCTATGCGACAGTAAGCGGTGGAGTAGGGTTGTCTAGACAAATACATTTTGTATAAAAATTTGAACAATTAACTATTTATTTGTCGGAAAAAGAAGTTAAAACTATCAATCATTCAGTGGATTCCTTTATGTCCTGAACGTGTTTACCGAGAAAAGACACTTTATATGTCATTTTGAATGGGATAAACATTTCGACGATTGGATTCTGGTTTATCACACAACACCGACATAATGAGAGGAATGGCCAGTGAAGGTCGATGGCTGGTGGTCTTCACACTTTGCTTCACCCTTACAGAACTTGTTGGTAAGTGTGATGACCTTCTGGCACTATATCACATAACAGTGTAGAAAAATCCTTTCAGATATGCGTAAAATGTATTTCTAATCACTTTTAATGCACCGTACACACAACCCAACGTAACTAGAACGAGACTGGCAATCACATATTTTTTCTTGTGAAATTGTTTCATTTTATGTTTTTTTTTACTTGAAAGAGTGGGAATACTGTGTGTGGAAATCACGATTTTACGTTATTTAAAAAGTTCGGATACATTTTTTTTAAGAAGTAGATATCTCGTGTCAACGTAAGTTGTGGATAATTTTGAAATTTATGAATTATGTTTAAAATTGATTGATTTGGATTTGTAGATTGATAGATTGATAGAGTGGGCCATTGGAACAGGTAATGTCATGTAACAACGCAGTTGGACTGAATTCTAAAACATGATTTTATGCTTGATCAATATATAATGTCATTTCTGAAGTATTAGTATTCTCTGTATTGGTCGATAGTTGACTCCAACACCGGTATATCGATGTTCACAAGTAATACTCAGCTATATACAAATGTGTGTACCCTTTGTTAATAGAAACCACCGTTTATAAAATTTTGCGTGACTATCAAAGATTGTTCCAATTATATATTGGTATTACGACATACTCTCTCTCATTGGTACACGTTGCTAATTATTCTTACACATACCCGATGAAGTTTTTTTTTCAAAGGTGCTATATATGGAAAGTTCAGAAATTCTGTATAATTGACTTGCGGAAAAAAGTCTTTTAGATAAACGTTTTGTGAAAATGATAGCACGATTTAGTAGTAGCTAAACGCTCCTTATCAAGATATGACGATAGCAAAATGTGGCATTTTGACATCAAAATACAAAATACAAGATACAAGAAACTTCAGTTTTTGTCGTAAATGTGTAACATGAAACATTAGCTCTGAAGAGCTATTTTTACAGTGGACATAAATGTAACAAAACATGAATAAAGAAAGAAACAAAAGCGCAACAAAGTTGAAATAAAAGTATACAAACATGCTCATAAAAAAGCACACACAAAAATAAGACCATATTTAACCATAATGAGATATTCATTAAAACCTAACACTATGAGCTTTATGATCTTCTCCATCTTTCTCACACTTTTCATACTAGTAAATGCCATACCAAGGGACAGAAGTTAAAAGACAAAAGAATTGTAAAACAAATCCTCTGCTTGATTAAAAATCCTCCAATTCTTTCAAAAACATTTAGTTGTCTGGAAGCTTTCAAACAGATATCGGTGATATGCATATCAAAGTTTAAAAGGGAATCAATTTGGATTCCTAGTAATTTCACCGGGTGTTTATTTTTGGCTTGATGGTTACATCATTAATACTAAAATATTTGTAATTTCAGCTGATTTCTTACCAATGCAAAGAGCCTGAAATTTATCTGGATGTGCCTTTATGTGACTATTTTGAAACCAATTTACTAAATTACAACAGTCAGACTCTAGAATATTTTCTTTAATTTTTGAGGGTCTTTGTTTGAAGGACTGACTGTATGGACTTAACATAAAAGAACATGTAATTGATAAAAAAAATGTTAACTACAGGCTTTCGGTAATTTCGAGGCGATACCATCGACACCAGTTGACTTTTTAGTATGAAGTGCTGAACAATTGTTTGAAATATGGCAAACCTCTAGCTGGTCACATTCAACACTTGTCCTTTGACTTTGGTCCACCAGCACACCTTTCAAAGAAATAGTTTCGCATAGACTGTTTTCTTATATTGGTCACTAAGTATCTTTGTTGTCCGGATGATTCCCAGTGTTGAGGTGTGTTGAATCTTTTGAATGTGTTAAAAAGAATACGTTTTCGTTATATTGCCTTCCTTAAATTTCCATTGAAAAAGGGAACATTTGCTTAATAGTCTTTACCTTTACTGGAGCATGATCGTTTATTACATATGTTAACAGTTTTTCTTGAGCCCAATAGACATCATGGGTATCATCGAAAACATATGCCGCGTGAAAAGGTATTTTGATAACATCTTCATTAAACTTGTTCTCATCAAACGTTTTTTAAACTTCTAAAGTTTATTGTGACCTTAAGAACAGGTTGTGAATTGCCTTTAAAAACCGTTGAAATCATATTGTGCCAGTCACTATGACTGCCGTTAAAAGACATTGTGTTAACACAAATTGATGATTGGTTAGAAGGACATCTACAAAAGAAAGTATTTCAAGTTCAATTTTTCATAACACAAGTTGGTGACTTTATCAGGTTTTTCATGTCAAATTCATTACAAAAACTGGATAAAATATTTTCATAATTTTGCATATTAATATTCAAGTCACCTATAAGCATAAAATGGCCATTGAGAGTACTCGCCCTGTCCAAACCAATGCTTAAATCTTCATAAACTGATTTTTGACTATTTTTAAAGGATGTTTTACAACCCTACACTAGCCCACTTTCTATACTGTTTATATTTTCACTTCAATCACTATGGACTCAACTAATTTGAACTCCAAGTCTGTCCTGTGTCTACAGAGAAGGTTTGAGTTAACAAAACACACGAGTCTTCCATTATAACTTGTTCTATCTTTTAGAAAAGGTCTGTAGCCGCTAACTTGGAATAATGATGGATTAAAAGAGTCATTGAATTTATACCGTAAATTATTTATGTTAATGTAGGATAAAATGAATTTTTTTTTGCATGTTAACCTCTCATGTCATACAATTCTTAAAAGAAGTTTTCATTTGTGTCCATGTTTTCTTCGCCATTACTGTTTACATTATCACCGGAAGTGAAGTTTACTGAAGGAAGGTCACTCTCAGTCGGCATCCGTTCCGAAGAAATGTTTATTGAATTTGACGTATCCAGATTTAAAAAGGAATAAGAAATTTTAGGAAGGGTACATTTCACACAATACCAATCCGTCAAGGTAGATTTGGCTAGATTCATATATTCAACCACAGACATATCAATACATTTGCGGTGAAAACATTAAAAACAGTCAGTACAATAAATCCTATTATGGTTGTTTCTTACTGGGTTCTCTACCACAGGGACATTTAACTGGGCCTGGGTTTGGTAAAGCATAGTCAGAAAGAATAAGTGTACACATGAGAATGGATTTAGACCCTCTAGAAAAGTCTGTTTTTGGTAAACAAAGGACTGTGATGTACGATGTACGTTTCCTAGGTGAGTAGTGTTCACCGTAAATTTACAAAGTAGAATTTTCACGTCATCGTATTTTGTTTACTCCCAGTTTTTGCTTAGTACGTATTCATAAACAGAGGTCCTACCTATCTGCTTCAGCTAGACTATAGTGTACTGACAAAATCATCATTAAAGCCCTATACATATAATATTTATACACTGAAAAAGGAAAATTTCTGTAAGGTCACATGGGATATTACCTTTGGGTATAGTTCGATTTTCTTTTTGATTTCTTTTCTGAATGTTTTTTCATCTATTAAGACAGTTATTAGGTAAGTTACCAGTGGGAACAATCAAATGAACATAAATTACTGAAGACCGTCACAACTTTAGAAGGTGGCAAACTTTCTGTATTTTAATACGATTTGCTGTGTATGTCTTTGTGTAGTAAAAGCATGATTATTGGAAAGCTCGTGTATGGGCCTTAGTGTACAGTGCTAAGATTAATCATATTGTTTACTACAATAAAACCACCAATTAATTGATAGTTTATGCAGTCGTTACCCAGAGTTATATAGGTTTAATGTGAGGAGGTGGTCGATATTGTCCTCAAAAGTCAATGTTTCGTTTCCTTTTATGGGGAATCGACATCCGCTGACGTTGTAAGTCCTTCTGTCGATGTGACTTTATCATCATCTTACACGTTACATGGGATATTACCTTTGGGTTATAGTTCGAACGCTTTCCTAGCATATGATTCCTTTTTTTATATTTTCTTTCACATTCTTGTTTCAATGCCGTTAGTTAGGTAAATAATTGATGGATACCCTTGGAAATCAGTGTATGACTATGTTCCCAGACACGCTGTACAATCTTGTTATTATCTATATTCTATGAAACGGCACATGGGCTACTTCGTACCGTACCATATACAATCCTGTTTGTATAAAATATCTAATGGTCTCTGATAATCACGTGTGAATGTCCTTTCCTTTTTCATTCATTGATGATGTTAATTAAAGTAATTTTTCTTTTGTTACTTGTTGACCGTCTTAATGATATATGTCAGCAAACGCGCAAATTACGGATCATTGCTGTTTGGGGATGTCATGCTTTTTTTTTACCATCCACGGTTCATGTTGTGACATTTCATGTCGACTTTGAACCATAATTTGTCTTTTTATTGTCGTCGAAACGTCTTTTCTGTATATTTCAAATGCAGAACCTAACCATTTTTGTCATAAGTAAGGTGGCTCGTTGTTTCCATTTTCTCTCTTGTTCTAACATATGTTCGTGTACACAAAAGTGTAACGCTTTTATCGTTTTGACATTGTATTACATGTTTATATTATCTAACATACAATGATGTTACAAACATAGAGACGCAGACAATGAGTGCGTCGTATGTTATACTTACATTAATTGTTTACATTACTTAACATTCGATAACATTACAAATATAGAGACGCGAACAGCGCGTGCGAACACGTTATGAATACGTTATTGTTTACATGATTTAAAATGTAATAATGTTCATATGCATCAAGTAGTGGACAATCTGTGTATCTTACATTATGTATACCTTAATTGTTTATATCAAGTAACACACATTATTGTTTTAATTGTTTGTATTATTAAACAAACAATAATGTTACAAACATTGAGACACAGATAATGTGTGCGTCACACGTTATGTGTGCTTTTACTTTTCTCATTATATTACGACTTCACTATATTCCCTTAATCAATGCATTTTTGATACATTTACGGAGTTGGCGAGGTATGACACACAAAGACAGATATTTCAATTAAGAATGTTGTGCAACTGAACAAAACCCTGACCTACGTATTTCATACATGCCGTTTGTGCAATAGTGATTTATTTGCAAAATCAATTTCGTTTATGTTATTCATTGATTTCTTCCCCCGTCAAAGACCGATAGACTATTTATTAAACCCTAATCATCTCGATCAGACAGCCCCAATGTTTACAATAGAAAGCGGGAATTGTATCTAGTGACATTTCTAAATGAAATAATAATGACTTTCACAGCTACCGTATTTTTAGGAATAACGATTCCATCCACCTTTATATTGTCCAGTGTTACGTAACGTCTGAACAAAATGGATAATTGGAAACATTTCATCCACTTAGCGAATCAATAGTTTTTATTTTAAAGGTCACATTTGATAACAATCAATGACTTTTGCAACAAGAAATGCAGCAAACGTATAACGTTGCAGAACTCATATCTCCATCTCAATTCTGTTGTCACCTTGATTTCTATTGTTCTCTCCTGTCCCTATTTGATGGTTGATGCTTTATGTCTACTTAACAGTCGTACGTTTAACGATTTGATGAACTCATTGACAACGGCACTCCCTATGTCAGTAATTAACTGTTTATCACAAATCATCTGGGATGTTCCGATTCTGCCTCAAGCAAATACATTTTCGATGTTTAGAATAATTTGTGAAATCAGCCGCCTTCATATTCTAGGCGTATTTAATTGGACCTAGAAAGTTAAGACATTCACTACTGTAAACCTTTGCAGGCGTAATCTAAAACCGTACACTATATTATAAAATTACCAATATAATTTAGACTGAAGTTAAATACAGTGTGTGAGTTTCCCTTCCGATGACCAAGCTTTTCGGTGATTTAACAGATGCATATCAGCCTATAATATCTAGAGGAAGTAACTTGTCTCTAGTGTCAAATCAATATCAACCCAAAGGTAAGGCATTAAAGAATATCATTTTACAGGCTGGATATAAGGAGTTGTCTTCGCTCGACCAAACCATCCCAGAATATATCGACTTGCGAGAAATGAGCGTTAAAGGGCATTGATCACTTTATTAAGACTTGATGTATTTTCTGTAACCTCCACCATTGTCTCATATTCATTGTACTGACGTAACATAGTATACAGTGTCGTTTCTGTGTTATCAGTGGAGAGCTATAGATGTAAGGCTCCATCATTATCGACACGACTTTATTATACGCCGAACCCATTTTTAAAGGAAATGGTTTTTGGAAGACAGCTGATTATTTTTATGTAATGTAATTGTTTTTTGTTGTTTTTCTTTGTCGCGATAAAGGAGTGGATTGTTCCGAAAATTTGACAACATCATATTGTCTACACTGTAGGAATGACTTACTTGCCCCATGTAACATTCTAAGTAATTCTTATCATACAATGTACATACGTTTGCAAGGATCCAGCGTTATTCGGGAAGCTTCCGTAAATACTACTTCTCTGACCCATATGTATAATTATCAGAGCGTACATGATCACATGAGTTTATTCCGATCTCTTCCTTTGAGAGAGTTTCATCCTCGTTTAACGTTGTGTTTTGAAGCGGTATGACTAGCTTCAAATCAATTGTGACACTGTAGCGTTTTATTGGATCGAAACATAGCTTTAACAATGTACTGTTCCGAGTTCAAAAACTCCCACCCCCTACGCCATAAACAGGAAAAATCTAAATTCAACAATTATCAATGAAAAAACATGTATTATAATTTGTTAAACGTAAGTTGTGAATATATTGATTTCTATTTAAGATATTTTTGTAATGATTCACATTGGTGTTGTTTTAAGCTGGACTGTACAATTTTACCGTATTTGAGACCAAACTGCCCCACGAACATCTGGCCTACAACTGTTCAAGTATCGGCCTAGAGCTCGCTAAGGTCGACAGCCAGGAGAAGTGGGACCAGGCCCATGACATCCTCACAAATTACCAGAGGTGAGATATCAGTTGTTTGGGATCAGGGATAGGAGGATACTAAACTTGACAATACTTACATCAACTATGATATGTTAAAATGTGACAGTTTGTATTATTTCTCTAACATTGTCTTTTGTACATATATCAGCTATTACCTGTTATAGTGCTGTAGTATCCATGTCCTTCCATTCTAATTTGTTTACACAATGGATTCTATGCATCACTAGCTTGTCATATGAACAACACCAAACGTATACATACATGTTTCCAATATACGTATGCCTGGGATAACGACTTGCAAATGGCAAAGCTATTTAGAAATACTTAAAAAAAGGTATTTTTACTCCCACCAGTCACTTACGTGTCTCCGTTACACTTGTTCGGTACTCCTCCGTCTCCTCCCCTAGGGTATGACAAATAAAACGTGAATCAGATAGTAAATACCTTAATGAATGTCTCGAAACAGAACCGTGGGATAATGATTACTACTAGTAGATTTCAACGTTATACAAAAAACGCATTTTCAATTCAACGTACATAAAGCATTTCCTATTTTACACACACAGGCGAATGCCAGAAAAAGACATTTATATCGGCCTCTATTACAACGCATCACTGGAGAAGTTTTTCTGGGAAGATGGGGAGGAAATGACGTGGACGAAGTGGTATTACAACGAGCCATTCAATGCCGCGCTTAGACCGTGTGTTGTCCTGGCAATCGACGGCTATCTTCAGTTCCGAACGGTTGACTGTCAGTATGAACTCTTCTATGCTTGCAGCAAGGAAAGTAAGTAGGTGCTAATAAAAGGTCAATTTCAACTATAAATTATCATATGTGATCTGAATGTTCGATTCTAGCTATCCCTTTCCTATTCAAGCAGAAAATAAAATAAGATGAAAGGCGTTCCGAATGATTTATTCGCACCCCTCATTATAAAATCTTTTATGAAGCAACGAGGAGATGGTTTCCATTAGTCAAACGTCAGTAAGTAGTGTTGATCTGTTTTAGTTTAAATTATTTATAAAAGTTCAATTTATGAATGGGTAGCGCTTAGCTACCATGACGCACAGAACGGATTGTTGAGACAGAAAAAAATAGAACGACACGAGATTTACCGAGCGTCTTTTACAATTTGAAAAAATCGAGAGTTAGATAAACATAATAATCAACCAACACGAGTTTTGGAACCTATTTCTCCAACAATGTTCAGAGATTATCACTTGAAGTCATCAATGGAAATTTGACCAACGTGATCACTTTCAGGGTGTTGCCCACTAGTTGGTAAACAATAATTTTAACCAACTGAGGTCGAGGAAATATAAAATGGTTGTTGGAGTGAGGAAACCTTAAGTGGTTGTGGGGAAAATCAGATAGTTATTATTTGTTTAAGTTGCCCATTGCGTGTTTCGAGATGATGACCCTGCTGATAAGCTATACGCCGCCACATATTGATTAGATTGTATATATCAATAACCCAATGTAAATCTACATCAATCTTTAGTGCTGCTTACTGGTGTTCATTTTTACTCGTAATTCCGACAAATAGAAAGTCCCCGGGTGTCACAAATGGTTTGTCAATATCATATAATGGATCATTGCTAAGCAACGTCTTCAAAGGTCTCATTGTAATTCAACCAATTCTACAATTTGATCGATCTGTTTACCATACAAGAAAGCGATACTGATAATGATCTTGAAAATCGATTACAGCTTCCGGAATAGCATTACTATGTATGACAATCGATCATTTCAAATATGCGCCCTGGTTATTTCCTCGCTACGATGAATAGTGTAAAAAAAACCTTCAAATAATGTCATTAGAAAATAAGATTGATCATTTTTTAGTCAGGTTGTTCGAGACTATATTGTGCAGTTTACGTCTGTTATCTTACCTGTATTTTCCTGTAATTTACTTCGGATATAATCCCTTTTGTTAGTTTTAATGGTTCTAACGACTTTATCGCGTGTGACGTCATATTGCCACGACTTACATAAGGTGACGAATGAGCAAAGATACTATGGAAAGAAACCAAAATGGAGACAGTAGAAGATAGAAATCTGACATACAGTCATCAAAACACAGTCGCAAACATCAAATTAATCTCACCCTATTATCACATGCACTGAGGTGTTTCGGCATTATGACTTACATTCTGTGTTCCTGGACCCATCGACGAAAATTACCTTCACTTTTGCATAACACATTTGACTTCATCGCATTGCGTATTGATACTATGTCCGGCCGCATTATGTGGTATAGGCGTAGTTTGTTCACCGTCCGCCATAAAGCCGTCCTTAGTGTATTGTTATAATGTTAACTAAATAAATAAATATTAAACATTTGTGCATTCATGTTCAAGCTAAAAGAAGGTGTTTAAAAACAAATTAATGGTATAAATTAGTGTAGTATTCTAAAAATCTAATTTTAAAAATGTATCTACATTGGTTTGTTGTCATTCTGGACCTCCATTAGAAGTTTCATATTTTCCCGCGAAAATATGTTGTTCCCTCTTCTGCGTTGCCCCCTCGCACCCATTTATAAAACTTGCTGTATTTTGTGTTATTCGTAGTAGCATCGATAATGTTTAAGCAATTAAAAATGTAAATATAAGGAAAGGCCCCCGAATACAATTTATTTTTTCAATATTTTTGTGGTCACAATGTTACTTGACTTCCCACGCATTCAAAATTGTTATGACCTCATATATGGTGCAAAAATATATAGTTGAAGTAATAATCGTAAGATATAATGATATCGTAGTTCCGTTGTGCGATATAGTTCTCACAACCACCCTTTACAAAAGGGAAAAAACAAATTTCCATGGAACAATCTAAAAGAGGCACAACGAGGGTTCTTTGTCAATATCGCGTATAACAAATCAGATAATAAATATGAACAGTGAAATGTATCTTAAGAACTTAAACGATCGGTTGCATCCGATTTTTACAGCCCGATCATTTCTGAATATCCAGTGTATGTAGGTAGAGTATATGTTATATGTTCATATTGATATGTTTACAGAAGGTTTTGGGATGGTTTTTGCCATCTTTTTATTATTCATTTTACTGGCCTACTTTGATCTTTGATTATAATTTTAGCTCATGTTTCCTTCAGAAGAAAATGTTTGTGGGGAACGTCTAATAATACATAAGAAAGTCCTCGCTTAATCAGCATAATTGATCGACGTTCTGCAGTAATCAAATATTTAACATAAACAATGTTATTGACACGTTTTTATACAAGATGTAAACCTTATATTGGACATTTTGTTTACAATATTTGTAGAAATTAGAATCTCCGATATACAAAAAGCGTGATGTTAACCGAGTCTTGGGTCGTCGATGACTAACATGTTTGCCTAGAACTAGCAGGCGATATAACAATGGTAGCACAATTCAAACATGGAACGATAATCTTCCCTGAAAAAAATATTTGTTTCTTCATTTTGCGGGAATTCAAGACACCCTTCCATTCGTTTTTCAGTCCTCTGGGTTTTTGGTGCTGTCTTTTTGTGTCAAACGTTTGTTCTGAGTTTGTCCTTGTTACACGGTGCGCTACTTATTATTTTTATAGATTTACCGTTTAACTTTTGATATGATTTCAGTCATACCAACGACGACGCCTGCTCCGCCGACGGTATGTACATACTTAGATATAATTACCTTAGTTGGTGTAAAGATGAAAAATCTGAAACGCAATAACATTTGCCAAAAGAGATCACACGGGGTTAAAGCATAGCATAAGATAGAAAGAAACATTTATGCGTGCCAATAGTTATACTTGTGTGTCAACGAAACTACATATCAGCGGTGGTGTAAACCTATATTGTTTTGCAATTTCAGAATATTAATTGCTTTATAATGGTATCCATACAGATATGCGTTTTAATGCTTTAAAGGTTATTGTGAAATAACAAATAATGCAGTCATCACATGTGTCATGTTATGTATTTTTGTTTTGTAGACCCAAAAAATGGTAAGTATAAATCTATTGTTTTAAAATCGACCGAACGTATAACTTTTTTTTACTGTCAACACCATATAAACCTCTGTTGCTTGCTCTATGACAACATTATTTGAACTAGGTTGCGAAAATGCCTTTATCAGTCAACACAATATGCATTTAAAGATGAAATTATGTTACAATGATTACAATATAGATAGTCTTTGTTTACAATGTACTCAATAATTTAACTAGTTTTTAATTAAAGTGGCATATAGCAAGAAATCAGTTATTTGTGTAAAATGTGCTGACTAAAATTATTTTTCAAAAATGTTTTCAATACATTTTGAAACACGTGTACCTACACATACTCCTCATTAAACAAGTGTATCTACACATACTTCTCATTAAACACGTGTACCTACACATACTCCTCATTAAATACGTGTACCTATAAATACTCCTCATTTAACACGTGTACCTACACATACTCCTCATTAAACACGTGTACCTACACATACTCCTCATTAAACAAGTGTATCTACACATACTTCTCATTAAACACGTGTACCTACACATACTCCTCATTAAACACGTGTACCTATAAATACTCCTCATTTAACACCTGTACCTACACATACTCCTCATTAAAAACGTGTACCTACACATTCTCCTCATTAAACACGTGTACCTACACATTCTCCTCATTAAACACGTGTACCTACACATTCTCCTCATTACACACGTGTGCATACTCCTCATTAAATACGTGTACCTACACATTCTCCTCATTAAACACGTGTACCTACACATTCTCCTCATTAAACACGTGTACCTACACATACTCCTCATTAAACACATGTACCTACATATACTCCTCATTAAACACGTGTACCTACACATTCTCCTCATTACACACGTGTACCTTCACATCCTCCTCATTAAACACGTGTACCTTCACATACTCCTCACTAAACACGTGTACCTACACATACTCCTCATTGATATATTTATGTGTAGCGCGGATGTCATGTTATTTTATTTTCGTGAGCTCTGAGACTACTACATCCTCATTGATATTAGTCAGAATTCATTATAACGGAAATTGAAACAATAAAACATAATCAGCTTTTAATCAGCATACATTATCACACTGCCTCAACGTTCATGTCTACAGTACATGCGCACCTTCACCGCTAAAAATTCGTTCACGCATAGTGTAAGTTTCTTCGTACACCCGTTCGGGTTCGGGAAAAGAATACGTATGCTATATCCCACTGCATGATCGTAAGAGGCGACTAATTTTGAGTCCCCTGCAGAATCGGAGTTGGTTTCTTCTTTGTCTTCTGTTTAGGAATCAATGAAGAAACTAAGAAAATACCTATTGTATCCAACTGCATGTGCACCGTAATAGGCGAATGCTATTTGGCCAACGGTGTTTCCTTCTGTGTCTATGATATAGACCATAATTGATGTGCTGTCCCCATCGCTACACTAATCCGTTTTCTTTATATCCTGTCTTAGTTCTTTTATACCTACTTTCTCTTCCCGGTGGAATCTTCCTATGCGCCTGTCCACGTGTTACCCTGGTATAACATATGTTGCCAACTGTTTATTACTAATACACATATTGAATTTTCATTGCGTCAAAGGTATTAAAATCAAAAATAATATTTTGACATGGATGCCTTGCAGATAGTTTAGATGGAAACACTTTGGCCATTGTGATAAATTTGCAGTTGGATTGAAAGGCGAAAAGGGTGAAAGTTTAACCGCGGCGAACATTTCCGGAGAACAATCCCGTTTAACACCATACCAGTATTGGATAGATAGCTAGTCAATAGCTGTAAATGGCTATCCTGTGTTTGTTGATATAACGTGTGTCCTAGTTTACACACTCTAGCACTAAGTTTTTAACATGAATCACAAATCAATGAAAACCCAGTGGATTTGAACTGGACACGTAAAAGTAGTGACATGTATGATTGATTTCGTATTATCTTTCAAAGTTCATGTCATGTCATGCGTCTCCCCACCTTGAGAGTTCTACAAAAACAAACTCTGTCTCGAATTCTTATATATACCGTATTTGACTTAATAATTGACATGAAATAAACACAGAAAGAATTTATAATTATAAGATGGTGGAGTTTTAAAGGGAGATTACTCAAATTAAATATCAAGCATCATAAAAAATGTACAAGTAGCATACATCCTTAAAAGATAGGTTGCTGGGCGTAGTTGCCTTATATATACTGAAATATAAATGAGACTTTCAGCAAATGTTACAAGAATATAGAGACTTATTTGTTGTAAATTAGTTTGTTATTCCTGAAATATGTATTAATACTTATTTATCAGGACAAAAGATTTGTTCTCAATTTTCAATTTTGCAAACATATACATGAGGAAAATATTTTTAGAAGCATAATTGCGAAAATGATGTTAATGCTATAAGCTAATTTTGATATTATGCATATACTATGATGAAGTTTTCTCCCTTTAACTTCAGTAGGAAAATCATTACTATGTAGTCATCATTTGTGTCAACAGTTACTTGATATATTTGATACATTTGATAAAATTGTTAACCTTTTGGGAAGAAGATACATGTCACCGTTATCTGGAATATCGTAGTTTCACAAGGCTTCAACTTGAATAAAATAAAACACATGAACACGTTATGTTGACAAATATTAACCAACCATTACTATTTTCACCACAGTCCGCAAGCTACATGAGACCATACGAGATGGTAACCGGTCTGACTGTTGGATTCTTCGTATTCGGGTTTATCTTGGCTCTTTGCGTCCTCATGTGTTGGTGTTGTTTCTTCTCCAATGCCAAGCTAAGGAAGAAGTTGGATCCTGTCAAGGTTTTTGGTTACAGCGTAGGTGCAGCACGTTCCAACAAGAGCGACTCATCGCTTCCCCCGCCTGTCTTCACCAAATCTAAAACGGTTGGCTACGATAACCCCATGATGAAAGGTCAGAGGTCAACAGTTGACGATTTCCCGCAAAAGTCCAGAACAGCACCCTTCATGAAGAATCGCGCGCCAGAGTTCGATGACATTCCGTCCAAACCAAACAGTGCTTCGTCATACCGATCTGGCAGCATGAACGACAGCGCACCATCGTCAAAGGATGGAAGCAGCGAGTCGTTTGGATATATGATGTAAACAAAACATTGATTCGGAAACGCAAAAAGGAAAAGTCAACTTCCAGTCAAATTATTTCCCTATTGACAACATGTGCCGGACAAAACAACCTACTGCTCACATTAACTGAAAAGTAACAATGGATAGATAAAGTAACAACACACGGATAGATAAAGTAACAACACACGGATAGATAAAGTAACAACACACGGATAGATAAAGTAACAACACACGGATAGATAACAACAAAGTGACATTTACTACGCTAGAACAGTCAAAGCATGGGAATAGTAGCAAAGAAATAGTAACGAATATATATATATAGCAACAACACAAAAAATAATATCACATGGATGGTGTTAACAAAGTGACAGTTACAACACACAAGAATAGAAACAGCAAGGGAATATTTACAACACTGGAAAAACATTGGACTCTAGGAACAAGGAAACATTACATAGGCTGTTCTATGTCTACTAAAGACGTTACATAATATGTGATACAATAACTTAAGCCAGCATGCAAACCACTTTTGCCTGTCTCGAATAACTGATATCTGATATTCTATTTTGTTTTCACCTGTTTTTCAAGACAGGCAAAACCATAGATGAATGTTAGTACTGATTATCGTTTTGTTTTCCAAAGCATTTAGATGATTGTGTCGGTAAATCATTATTGACAACAAGCCCAAACGTCCGTATTCGACTATCAGTGATGGTGGAGTCTAACTGTGTGGGAATAGTTGATCAGAATCGGGAAAATCTATCATTGTGTTTTGAAGTACTATCAATCGAGAGGACAAACAATGCATACATAGATCCTTTTAAATCAATGCCACAATTAACAGCTCAAACAAAATGTACTCGTTAAAAATTTAAAACCGTCAGAACATTGGACAACTTTCGATATTTACGAAATCGGTATCAAATGTGGAATCAACAGGAACTCATTTTCTTTGAAGTAGATCATTGCTTTATTTTATTTATATTGTCACTTAATACAACACATTTATGCTAACGTTCTGTGATACAGTAGTTGTAATTCCGTCCATTTTAGATGTACATTTTATCGTGATTATTGTTTGTTAATGAGTGTAGACCAGAGAAGTGTCGTTATAACATACATACGTACCATTATCATATGGTAGTTATAATATTGTTTTATGAAAAATGTATATACGCACTAAGCAGATTTTGCAATTCTGACGTGATCAAGAATAGTGCTTAAAATTATCATATTGCCATAGTAGTCTTATATTAGTGTTTTCATCTCTCGTTGTTCATCAGAAAAAAAATACATAAAACTGTGAAATATGTCTATAGCAATGTCTCAGTCAGTAAAACGACTCTTTAAACAGGTGGTCTCTATCAACAGTTGATCACTTTAGACAGGTAGTCACTTTTCTGTCAGTTTTACTTCTCATGTACTTAACGTTTGTCACATTTTCAAAATCACCAAAAAGTAAGGAAATATAAGTATGCATAAATCTTAGCTTGACTTTAAAATCGACCAATATACTCAACATGTTTTTCATTATTATTTCTGCTCTTAACTTACATTTTTTTAACCACAATGATGAAGTTATTCCGTTTGTTTTTATTAACTAGCTCTAAATTGATTCCCAAAAAAATGATAATGTTATTAATCTTCTACAACGAAAGCATGATAGCTGAGTATTCTTCTATGTATTTGTCATCATAGTTTATCAGCGTGTCTTATGGTATGTTTAAGTTAACTGATGTTTGTGTAGTATGACGTATACAGTATTATGCACAAAGGAAGTATGTTCTTCTTGTGCTAATAAACTTGTCCATTAAATTTGTCAAATGTAGGTTCATTCTTCGTATGAAGACGATTTTACACGCGTGTTACACGAGTGTTATCAGTGTTATCAAATAAACACAATTTTGAACTATCAAATAAATACGTTTTCAGGCATCTGCCATATTTCCAGACCACCAACAAACAATCTCTATTTAACTTACATAAAATTTTGAACCTTTGAAATAAATCAATGAAATATTATCGTAGTATGTCGATTGATATTATGTCAAAGTCAACGTAATTATCTGTAAAAGAGTATCGGTGATAATGACATTCGGCTAAATAAGATGATAAAACAACCAATCGTTTAGTGTCTTTGTGTAATAAACTCATTAAATCTTCATACAGTTTTGTTGCATATCACCTACATTGTGATATTTTTGTACATTCCGTGTCATGTTTTTGGTTTATCTGCTGAAGATATTTAATGAAAGAATCTAACATTAAAGATCCTTGTTCAATTGAACGCATTATAAAACTGATTGAGTTAGAGCAAAAAGAATCCTGATGATAAATCAAATATCTGTTACTTTTTTAACATGTAGAGTATGTCTTACTATTTTTAACGCATATGTAAGACGACAAGTTTTCCTCGCTTGTCTCCTAAGTATTATCATGGATTATAATCTATACAAATTTAGAAGACTGAAATTGTTATTGACAAGTAAACGGTTTATATGGTAAGTTACAAACTGCCTTGGACTTTAACTAGCTTTTAACTATCAAGCTGTGATAAATATTGTTTTGTTTCTGATCAATAAAATCATGTTGGTATCTTTTTACGTTGTTATAAGATAATTGAACCTCTGCGTGTGTATCTTTTTACGTTGTTCGCAGTTATTTGAACCTCTTTGTGTGTATCTCGAAAAGGATTATTTGGGGAAAACTCTTGGTTATTATCAGAAATATAGTGATCTTATGGCATTATCATTTTTTGCAATTTGACAGAAATTCCAATAATCAATAAATACAGTTTCACGCTTATAAGAAGACACATCTTTTTATCACATAATGTGTTATCCAGTGAATATACTCATGTCTTATTTTTTTGAGTATAAACCCATGTAATATGACCTATCAGCACTGTGATTGGTTGCAAGTTTCAATTGTTTCAATTGTAACGTCACGCCTAGGACAAATACATGACGTCACAGACTTACGCACTGGAGTCAAAATGGCGGCTTTTTACATTTCAAAGTTTCATGAAAATTGTTGTTTTACACGAATAAATGCCACAAATCTTGATTATGGGATAAAAAGGATCTTACACTCGTTTTTATTTCATATAAAATTTATGAAATTCATCACGGTTTTTTCATTTTAGCTCGCCAGAGGCTCGCTAAATTGAAAAATTCCCAGACTCGTTTCATAAATCTCATATGAAATGGAAAATCATGTAAGATCCTATATATATTGCAAAAAATACTATATTTATTGTTTCCTTAACGTATTTCAAAGGATGTGAAAGTTTCCTACTTATCCCACACTGCCTTTTTACTTAAAAAACACTTTCTTTTCTTGTGTTTTGGAATACAATGACTAAAGTGCATCTTCTTGCCTAACACCAAATATGTCCTTACAAAGCCAGTCTATAGTCTCTCTTGGCGTATTCAAAGCATCCAATCTCAGGCTTTTGGTCAGCCTAGCATATCATACGCACCTCTGACTACTATAAACACTCTACTGAGCCTGTTTAATATACATACCTTCATAAAGACCGGTATTAGGCAAGGAGATTCACTTTAAGTATAATATCTTTAATATCTATGCCAAGTTGCATGCTTATCCCAAAATGTCCTTTATGTACAATCAGCCCTTATTATTGGGAATAAGCAGAACAATTGATAAAACAATGAAATGGACTAACTGTAACGACTAAAACAGATACTTTCCTTGAGGCTAGGAGACTTAAACTTACCAGCAAAGCAAACTTGATATATCAAGTTAAACAGTTTACACTAGTTGTGGTGGCAAATGCCATCTCTTATTTGTAAGTTAACTTGGATTAGTGTTTGCGCATGTGATACAATAAGCTATCTTTGAACACATTAAGGAGGTGAACATCCGGATATACCGGGGCCCAAAAAGGGCCTTATAGACACTCATCCTTTCTTGTTTTACCCTGATAAAATATTTGAGTAAATAAGAGTGTTAAAATACATCAAAACATTGGTAGAATATAAATGAGACAAAACTTATAAAATTACATTCGAAACACAAAACCATTTGCTATATAAATCACCTAATTTACAAGGATATATATGATATCATTCTTGAAATCCATTATCTTACATTTTAAACTAGCTTTACACTCATTAAAAAGAAAAGACATATCTCTACGCATTGTGTATTCAAAAGAGTTATTGTTGCAATATCATATCAACACATTATACCTTGATAGCATACTTGAGTAAATTTAAATGTAGCAATACATCAAAACATTGATAGATTACAGCAGTATATAACTCCCAATCCAATACATCAAAACATTGATAGATTACAGCAGTATATAACTCCCAATCCAATACATCAAAACATTGATAGATTACAGCAGTATATAACTCTCAATCCAATACATTAAAAGATTGATAGATTACAGCAGTATATAACTCCCAATCCAATACATCAAATCATTGATAGATTACAGCAGTATATAACTCCCAATCCAATACATCAATTGCATGTGTATCGACGCAGTAACAGTTGAAATGAATACAAAATACTGATATTTCCCAATAGTTTCAAAATAACAGCACGTACTAGAGTTGGACATGTCGACTCGTTCAGGCTCCTTTGCTAATCTTATTGACATCACATTGTTATACTCGTGATGATATTAGATAAAACTTCACACATAAACTAATTGACTTTTTTCAATGAAATACATGTAGAGGTATAATTTGGTTAGTATGTTTCAGTGAGGTAGCACTATAAAGTCGGCATCAGTTCCGCGCACAAGGAGACAAACACGAACATAACGCAGCCTACCAAAACACAAACGCATACACTACACGCATACATCTTACACACTGGGGAGGCCGGCCTTAAATGACCATAGCTGTTGATAGGACGTGAAACAATACTAAACCAAACCAAACCAAACCAACCGTAAGTAAAATACATCAAAGATGATACTGTTAACTAATTGATTATTCGATACTACTAACAACAGTACACTATCATACTAAAACTGTCACAGTAGTGTTTCACAAAATGCAATAGTAAGTTTGCTGCAATAGGCACCTCATAACAAGTGAAATATATATTCATTTTGATACCAAATCACGAAAACAAAATGATTCTATTGGAATTTCTAATCACTTTTACGTATATATATCTACTCCAAGACCTTGAAAATACTGTTAAAACGAAATATTGAATGATGAACGAAAGTCACACACATGTGTTAAACGAAATATGAATTCTCATTTTGTGACTTTACGGGTATTAGAATTGATACACATAAATACTAAGTATCAAAAAAGTTTATTAAAAAGAATACTAAATACTCGCTGTCGTCAATAGATTATAAACAATAGAAAAAAAGTCGTAACTCATAGGTGACAGAAGGACAAAGTTGGAACTCACTAAAATCAGAGCTCACTGGTCACAAAAAAAACAAAGTAAAAGAAGGACAAATCGAAACTTACCGGTAACTGAAGGACTAAACTAGAGGTAAGACCCATTTTGATGGTGTAAAAGACACAATTTTTTTTTTAATTTTTTTTCCTTGTCTTCAGAATATCATTTATTGATTTTGCTTATAGATCCGTAATTTTGTAGGCTGAATATCAATAGTGTCTTCTTATTCAAGGGACAGGATATGTCGTCTTTGCCGACACTATGGGTATTTTGTCATGTTAAATTGGCAATACCTGCAAACTTCAAAACTTTTTTCACAACTGTCGTGAGTACCGAAGTGAAATATTAGTGATATTTTGAAAGCCTTAAATATCTTCTAGAACCTCCAACTCATGTATGCAAACCGTTTCTAAATACATTTTAGCTCAGTCAATGTTTAATCAAAGCAACTTTACGCATACTATACGGTTTCCTTAACTTTTTTAACCAATCAGATTTGTTGACCTATTTCCTTGTGCGATATCTGTTATCACGATTCTTGTTAAATATCACTGTCTGACAAGATTATCTGTTGATTACATCATATATCCGGAGTTTGATAAAACATATGAGTGTTATACGTTAAAATAATAAGTCGCATAAACACACTGATAAATTACATACAACAATAACTCCATACTGTCTAATAATATGATATAAACTCTCTGAAATAAACCAAATTATCATTTGTAAAGATAAACAAATAAAAATATGAATTACAAAGATTTAGTATTTTCACGAGTGATAACAAAGCGTTATTTGAGATATCCCATGTAGACAACGGGGTCCTGCTCACTAAAATTTCTAACATCTTCACATTATATTTGTCAGAGCTTATAACTTGTATCAGTTAAGGTATTTAAAATAAGTATGCTCATGGTTGATCTACCCACACGATTGCTCAGAAGCTATACAGGAAGGGATATTCAGCTCACGGTAGGGATATTCAGCTCACGGTCCTCCCAAATTGGCACAAGTTCTCCTTTTGGTCTATATAACATCAATGATGAAATGTCTTGTGGTAGATGCCCTGCCGTGGTTTGTAGCGCAACACTAGAGCGAGTAAAACCTCTAGGTGGTACTGGAGGGACATATACATACGGTATTGTAGGTACACTTACATCGTGTTGTCTAGGTGGTATTGGTGGTTTAGGTGAAGAATCGCGTATTTGCTGTCTAGGTGGTGTTTCTGCATCATACGTAAATAGTCTAGGAGGTTTCGGAGGCCCCTTTGCATATACCGTGTTTCGTTTCGATGGTTGTTGCAATTCCATCCCTGAACGATTATAACGACTTGCTGATATTGGTGTTGCCGTTGAAACATCGCATATATGTTGTCTTGATGATTCTTCTGGAGAGGATACAAGCTGTCTCGGTGGTTTTGGCGGCCCATTTTCACAGAGCATTTGTTGTCTTGGTGTTTTTTGTAAAGGGAGGTCAACGGATTCAAATTGTCTTGTTGCTATTGGTGGCGCCCATGAATCACCGCCTGATATTAGTCTTCCTGATTTTTCTGAAGCAACTACACGCCGTTTGATTGGTTTTGGTGGTACTGATGCCGTGTCGTATACTGGTACCAACTCCGAAGCACACCACATTGGTTGGTTCCATTGTTTGTTCGGTATTTGTGTAGCTTGCTGCTGTTGTGGTTTCTCCTTAAACGGTGTGTGTTGTTCATGTATCCGTGATGTGTCGTGTTGATCCTGGATTTGTGGATTCGGGGGCGTACCCTCGTTTTCTTTATTGTTTGGTAATTTTGTTTTCAAAATTGTATTCTCCTTAGAATTGTTCGTTAAGTTACGCCAAATTAAAATACAACATAATTGCCCCATATCTCTACAATTGGTTCTTTCGTTATATGATGTAATGAAGCATTGGTCTGTCAGAGTTAACGCGAGTTAGTATAGCTTCTCCATTCACACAAAAGTCATCGCAAAATGTGTTAGCAAACTGTTATATGTTCTATGTATTCTTGCTTGCTTTCATCAATTCATTTCTTTTCTAAATTCACTACTTGCCTGTTCAGTGAAGCTGGTAACGCGGCAGTTTACTGTTGGAGTGTTTGTTGTCCTTGTATAGAGGTTGGCTAGGTATAAACTATAGACGTTGTCTCCTAAAGATATCACACAATGTTACAACCGGATGTACAGTACACGAAAATCCTGTCGAAAGTTCAGAGAGAACCTTATTGTCCATGAAATGTAATCAAATCATCAAACAAGTTGTTGGCGTTCATTTTGAGCCAGATTTAGGTAGATATCATAATCTGTTCCTCGTTATTATGACTGAAATTACATCATTATTGTTTACGTATGTGTTACGTAACATCTCAGATCGTTCTATGATAAATCAGTAGTGTTATTGTAGGTCATGTTTTGTCCATAGATATGTTAGCTATCAGTTACTGTTTAGATATAGACGGCCAGGTCATACTGATAAAGATATGTAATATGCATTTTAAATAGACAATGTTTTAGTCAACAAAATAGAGCAATGTAAATTTCCTATATAGATATCTATTAGATATGTTGTTTACTTTGATAATTGATATCGACGTAACAAAAGCCAAACTGACTGCAATGTTACATTTAAAATTAGGCATCCCTTAAATTCGAACCACACTGTCATCGCCCCGATCTTTCTCTATAACGAACATAACAAGAGTATTCTACTGAAAACAGTTCCTAGAAATTTATGGAAACTAGCTTAGAATATGGCGTAAAATTATGGCGTAACTTTGTATTTTATGAAAGTGGAACCGCAAAGGATTAGATGTATTTAACAACAGTGCTATCCTGCACAACCAGTCAGTCTAACTAAAATATAAACTTACACGTCAGTCTAACTAAAATATAAACTTACACGTCAGTCTAACTAAAATATAAACTTACACGTCAGTCTAACTAAAATATAAACTTACACGTCAGTCTAACTAAAATATAAACTTACACGTCAGTCTAACTAAAATATAAACTTACACGTCAGTCTAACTAAAATATAAACTTACACGTCAGTCTAACTAATATATAAACTTACACGTCAGTCTAACTAAAATATAAACTTACACGTCAGTCTAACTAATATATAAACTTACACGTCAGTCTAACTAAAATATAAACTTACACGTCAGTCTAACTAATATATAAACTTACACGTCAGTCTAACTAAAATATAAACTTACACGTCAGTCTAACTAATATATAAACTTACACGTCAGTCTAACTAAAATATAAACTTACACGTCAGTCTAACTAATATATAAACTTACTTCAGATACAAAGGCAACTCCATCAGTTCTCAACACATTCTCCTACATACATGAAGTACTGGCAAACGCTACAATTCCAAGATAATGGAATTCTGTCGGAATACTATTGCCATTGACAAAACGAGCGAATGCTGGTCGGATTACCTTTCATAGTGGAATAAGTCTATAAGGCGTATCATCTTAAAACGAATAAGCAGAATGAACTCCAAGTATTTCTTGACCCCGAGCTCCGATCAACATGCAAGGATTTATGTGATAAGTGTAAGTGTAGTTATGTTTGCAGATAAATATTTAAATAACGGGTTCCTTATTTGCAACACTATTACATCTCCTGTGAAAAATAACTTGCCCAATAACCATGGAAACCCTACTCATACTTCAACTTAGATCCCAGGTGACAGCTTGGGTTTTGCAAATCCACAAAATTACCAATGAGAGCGGGTCGCACTTCAACAACTCCTTTCGGTATTATTGTCTAATTCTTTGAAAAACGAAATACAAGATTATAATGCGCTATAAACATTTGTTCCTGAAATTGTTAGGATATGGACCTATTCCGTTTGTAAAAATTACTTAAACTTCACAAAAACCATGCAAACAACTTTTGTCGCAGGCTCTGTCAGTTGTTTAACTAAGGAAATATTCAAAAAAAATCCTAGTACCACTAAATCAAGGTTACATTTTTTTATAAAATGGAGTGTTAATTTGAAGAACTCAAAATATTAAATCTTACAAATCCTTTCTTTAATCCGAATATTTGACTTACTACTCTGTGTTCTACCATAAATCATACCAAACTGAAAGAACACCTTCATTACGATTATTTTATATTAGAGCTTTCTTTCACTTAGCAATGGCCGATGCAAATCTATATTCGTGAACTATTTTCGAGAATACTTTGTGAAAAAGACGAGACCAGGATGAGATAAATGAGGAAAAAGGGTATGAAAATGATTGAATTCCAGGACCATATCATCGATGATTTTGGTAGCATAATGTTCCAGCAGACTGCTGTCACAACCATGGGGATAGACTGTGTCACACACTCTCTCTCTCTCTCTCTGCTACTCAATGTGTTTCATTTGAAGCCGAATGTATCGATGAGCTTATCAGGAGAGGTAACAAAGACCTTGTAAATTCCCTTAAATTCACTTTAAGATAGATCGACGATGTGATAAACCCTCCTGTCTTTGAAATCAACGACACAATTGACTCTTCTACATCAGCTGCTTACCTCGACCTTTACTGGCCACAGTGACCAACAGAGACGGCCTACTGTAATTAGTAAATGTTGAAATTCAGCAGAGACGTCCATGTTTCTCCCATTTGCGGTGCTTATATGTCAAAGTTGATTCCATATTCATCGTTGTTCTCAGAATATAACGATTTCTGTGATAAGCGCCGAATGCTGACTCACAAAATTACAAAGCAGGAGGTTTTGAAAGATACAGGCTGGTGAAGACGATGAGCCTGATTCAGATTGACATCATTATCTTATTGGGGAGTATTATGTTTCCATTTGCGATATGAATACCAACGTTTGTGATTATTCTAATCATTGTGTTTTATGGTCACTTAACTGCTTCTCACTTGGAGGACGTGACATCCCTCGGATTGACCTAGATTTACATGGCCTAGATTTACATGGCCTAGTTTTACATAACCTAGATTTACATGGCAGAGGCGTACTTTTTCAATGGACTCCTTTGCAATCACATCTTTGTTGATATTTTGCCATTGTTTCAATGATTTTGTATTTGAATTATTTTTTTGTTTACACTTCAGAATTCTCTTGTTGTTTTTGATAAACTCTCCATTTGGGCTGTATCTGTGGTATTTTTAAGAACATTTGTTCATGCCGCTGCATCTTTTCTATGTCATCGTTTTCATGAGAAATGCAATGCACATACAATAATTCTAAGCCAAGATCCGCAATGTTTAGACCGTTAACCGACCAAATAGAAAAAGCAATATTATCTACAACTTTGGTTAATGTATCCCTTTTTCGAGCAAACATAGTACTTTTAACAGACGTCGCACCAATTTGGTTTTCAACTGAACAGAGAAAAGCAGCAGCCTTGACATGATTCGAACCTTGAGCCAAAGAACTGTTAAAATTCAATCTGCTAAGCGAGCTACTGTCGGCCTATTTCAGATAGGCAAAATTACATATTCCACACACTATCTGCACCAAGGGAGAGGAATTAACGCTATCTCTTGTGGTGATATATAGTCTAGGGTCCTTGATCAAGCAGTCACTAATCCGGTTATCTCACTTTCAGCCAATGTTGTAGGGATACAATTGACATTTTCTATACAAAAAAGTTCCAGTCATCCTGCCAATTCACAATCCAGACACGTTTGGCGTCCGGGAACACGACTACTGTATTATATGTCAAGTCTGTAAATAGTAACTGTGTTATAAATCAAGTCTGCAAATAGAACGAAATGGATTTATTATATGTAAGGTCTGTATACTAACGGAAGTGACTGTATTTTATATCAAGAATTCACACAGATCGAAGTGGTTGTATTATATATCAAGACTTCACACAGAACGAAGTGGCTGTATTATATATCAAGACTTCACACAGAACGAAATGGCTGTATTATATATCAAGACTTCACACAGAACGAGGTGGCTGTATTGTATATCAACACTTCACACAGAAAGAAATGGCTGTATAATATATCAAGACTTCACACAGAACGAAGTGGTTGTATTATATATCAAGACTTCACAAAGATCGAAGTGGTTGTATTATATATCAAGGCTGCATACAGAACGAAGTGGTTGAATTATATATCAAGGCAGCATACAGAACGAAGTGGTTGTATTATATATCAAGGCTGCATACAGAACGATGTGGCTGTATTATATATCAAGACTTCACACAGATCGAAGTGGTTGTATTATATATCAAGGCTGCATACAGAACGATGTGGCTGTATTATTTATCAAGACTTCACACAGATCGAAGTGGTTGTATTATATATCAAGGCTGCATACAGAACGAAGTGGTTGAATTATATATCAAGGCAGCATACAGAACGAAGTGGTTGTATTATATATCAAGGCTGCATACAGAACGATGTGGCTGTATTATATATCAAGACTTCACACAGATCGAAGTGGTTGTATTATATATCAAGACTTCATACAGATCGAATTGGCCGTATTATATATCAAGACTTCACACAGAACGAAGTGGCTGTATTTTATATCAACACTTCACACAGAACGAAGTGGTTGTATTAAATATAACGACTTCACACAGAACGAAGTGGCCGCATTATATATCAAGACTTCACACAGAACGAAGTGGCTGTATAATATATCAAGACTTCACACAGAACGAAGTTGCTGTATTATATATCAAGACTTCACACAGAACAAAGGGGCTTTATTATAAAACAAGTCTATTAAAAGAACGAAGTGGCTGTTTAAAATATGAAGGCTGCATACAGAACGAAGTGGCTGTATTATATATCAAGGCTGCATACAGACCAAAGTGGCTGTATTATATATCAACACTTCATACAGAACGAAGTGGCTTTATTATATATCAAGACTTCACACAGAATGAAGTGGCTGTATTATTTATCAAGGCTGCATACAGAACGAAGTGGCTGTATTATATATCAAGACTTCACACAGAATGAAGTGGCTGTATTATTTATCAAGGCTGCATACAGAAAGAAGTGTCTGCATTATATATCAAGGCTGCTTACAGAACAAAGGGGCTGTATTATATATCAAGGCTGCATACAGAACGAAGTGGTTGTATTATATATCAACACTTCATACAGAACGAAGTGGCTTTATTATATATCAAGATTTCACACAGAATGAAGTGGCTGTATTATTTATCAAGGCTGCATACAGAACGAAGTGGCTGTATTATATATCAAGGCTGCATACAGAACGAAGTGTCTGCATTATATATCAAGGCTGCATACAGGCCGAAGTGGCTGTATTATATATCAAGGCTGCATACAGAACGAAGTGGCTGTATTATATATCAAGACTTCACACAAAATGAAGTGGCTGTATTATTTATCAAGGCTGCATACAGAACGAAGTGGCTGCATTATATATCAAGGCTGCGTACAGAACGAAGTGGCTGTATTATTTATCAAGGCTGCATACAGAACGAAGTGGCTGCATTATATATCAAGGCTGCATACAGATCGAAGTGGCTGTATGATATATCAAGACTTCACACAAAATGAAGTGGCAGTATTATTTATCAAGGCTGCATACAGAACGAAGAGGCTGTATTATATATCAAGGCTTCGTACAGAACGAAGTGGCTGTAATATATATCAAGGCTGCATACAGAAAGAAGTGGCTGCATTATATACCAAGGCTGCATACAGAACGAAGTGTCTGCATTATATATCAAGGCTGCGTACAGAACGAAGTGGCTGTATTCTATATCAAGGCTGCATACAGAACGAAGTGTCTGCATTATAAATCAAGTCTATAAAAAGAACGAAGTGGTTGTATTATATATCAAGGCTGCATACAGAACGAAGTGGCTGTATTATATATCAAGGCTGCGTACAGAACGAAGTGGCTGTAATATATATCAAGGCTGCATACAGAACGGAGTGGCTGTATTATATATCAACACTTCACACAGAACGAAGTGGCTTTATTATATATCAAGACTTCACACAGAAAGAAGTGGCTGTATTATAAATCAAGTCTATAAAAAGAACGAAGTGACTGTATTATATATCAAGGCTGCATACAGAACGAAGTGGCTGTATTATAAATCAAGTCTATAAAAAGAACGAAGTGACTGTATTATATATCATGGCTGCATACAGAACGAAGGGGCTGCATTATATATCAAGGCTGCATACAGAACGAAGTGGCTGTATTATAAATCAAGTCTATAAAAAGAACGAAGTGGCTGTATTATATATCAAGGCTGCATACAGAACGAAGTGGCTGTATTATATATCAAGGCTGCATACAGGCCAAAGTGGCTGTATTATATATCAACACTTCACACAGAACGAAGTGGCTTTATTATATATCAAGACTTCACACAGAATGAGGTGGCTGTATTATATATCAAGGCTGCGTACAGAACGAAGTGGCTGTTTTATATATCAAGGCTGCATACAGAACGAAGTGTCTGCATTATATATCAAGGCTGCATCAAGAACGAAGTGTCTGCATTATAAATCAAGTCTATAAAAAGAACGAAGTGGTTGTATTATACATCAAGACTTCACACGGAACGAAGTGACTGTATTATATATAAAGACTTCACACAGAATTATCTATCAAGACTTCACACAGAACGAAGTGACTGTATTATATATCAAGGCTGCACACAGAACGAAGTGGCTGTATTATATATCAAGGCTGCATACAGAACGAAGTGGTTGTATTATATATCAAGACTTCACACAGAACGAAGTGACTGTATTATATATCAAGACTTCACACAGAATTATATATCAAGACTTCACACAGAACGAACAGGCTGCATTATATATCAAGGCTGCACACAGAACGAAGAGCCTGTATTATATGTCAAGGATGCACACAGAACGTGATTTAATCGGGAATAATTAACTTAATGGGATTTATCGGTGCTTTTTGTAGGGATCTGATTAAGTTTTATTAATTAAAATATACAAATTGTGTCCAATAGGATACTTTTTAAGAATATAGTCCTATTGAGAAAATCTTTGAGCAGATCATTAACATCGTAAATGTTGTTACCTTTTCTACTCACACCTCTTTACGGTTATCATAGTCGATAATGCGGGTACGTGCTGGGACTTTACAATCAACATGTACACGGTACAGCATAGAAAGAGCAATGGCAGGTAGATCAATCAAACATGGGCTATGCCCAGGATCCCGATTTTGGTGATTTGTTAACTTGAAAATAATAATGAGGCAAAAATATTTTATTTTGTTTATTTTGTTCTTGTTGTTCTTGATCTGAACTTAACGATATCTATTCTTCTCATTAATCACATTCAGAAATATACCATGGCGTTTTGCAATTTGGTTTGGAATAAAACAAATTCAAAAGCTTTAAAATTGAGTTAAGTTAACAAATCATAACACTGCATGGTGCTATAGAAGTAAGATTGAGTGTGGCGTCTACAAAACATGAGTTTCTAATCACAAGTCTTTAGTCCGATTGGACATTGTATCCAGAAAAACATGCTTTCTCATTGTCGTATGAAAGCTTCTATCAAGTACCACATTATAAAATCAATACTTTCACAAATGTATGATTTTTGTACATTTCTTGTACATATAGATGTATCTTCAAAGTCAAATCTGTATTAAAAGACAAACAAAAAAAGTCTAAAAAACGCATTTTTACACTCAGAAACCCGTTGTGGATTTTTTTCTTGTGTGTTAGGATAACAAAACATTGATGGTGTCAGCCCGTGGCGACACTCACAATTTCAAATATTATTGAACATAAAATATTTCAACTACAGCCGTGGCCACAGAATATGCCATAATTAACTTTCAGAAATTTATGTGATGTGTATGTTATTTTTTCTGTAATAAATAGTCATTCTGAGGAAAGTGTTTCCAATGCCTGATTACATTTTGGCAGTGGTATGGGAATACAGAACTGCACTATACGGTGTTACGTAACCAGCCTTGTAAACGTTTATTTCATACCCAGTGGTATCGCTGTGTGACTCCAATTAAAATATAATGAGTTTTCCATACATGGACACTACCATCATGAATGTATCTCTTTTCCTGAAATATTCGATAAAACGAAATTGATTCCAGTGGAGAACCAGCAGTCAACCACAGACAAATGTAGCGAAGGTGAAACATAATGTAGTCATTGATTTCAACTAGATACAGGTTGCTTCAGCGTAACAGAAATAATATAAGCTTATTGCTTGTTCTCTAATTCCTAGAACAAAATGTTTAATGTCGAAAAATAAATGTAAATTTTGAAAATGAAAATTTATCAAATACAAGTGTTTTTACTTCAATATATATCAATTCCATGCTTTTCTTTATCCTTTAGAAAGAGAATTACTGTATGTCACTTTAAAAAAATTAACAATATATAAATATGTGTTAACAACATTTCAAATCAATATCGTTACTTTCAGTTTTGATTGGTTTGTGCATTAACATACATAGATATTTTAATTAAGGTTTAGCGTCGAACAAGAGTCCAACAGGGTCTGTACTGTTCATCTGGATCCTAAAGCACTCATAGAGCAAAACATTCTCATTGAAAATAAGGTTGTTAATTGTTGGGGCTTCGCCCTTCAGCACCAAAGGGGCAATACAATTCCTTTGTGTAAGATTTGCATCCTGGTCCTAATGATGCTTCGAATCAAATTTTGCTGGAGTATGATCGACTATTGCAAAGGAGACTCAATTTATAACCAAAATACTCCCCTTTCGGGTTCAAGAAGTGTTGATAGAGGCTGTGTTGAGCAATTATGTAATAGAGTAAGCGATAAAATCGTCTAAAGTTTTGTAATCCAATACAAACGAGACCTGTACATATCCCTTTTAACTGTGGTTAGTGTTGATTGGTCATCGGGTTAAGAAATCAGGCTTTTTTATCCCTCGCTTTTAGAAGAAGTCGGGGTTATTAATTTAGGGGCGTCCGTGCGTCACGTTTCAGTTCCCGTGCAATAACTACGCTAAATTCGGTGTGCGCGTACATATTAACATGTTTAAAGACAAAGTTCGCTCATCAATGTGATCCTTGCTTATTTACGCATAATTTATTACATTTATACATTCTGATTGGCTGATTTGTTTCGTGCATTAAGTGCTCTAACAATCTTATTTCTACAGAATTTAGTGTGCACATGTTTAAGACTAAGTTCGCTGGTCAATGTCATCCGTGCATAATTACGCATAATTAATACCGTTATACATTTTGATTGGTTTATTGGTTTCCGTGCAATAATTACGCTAATAATGGTATGATTTGAACAAAATTACGTGCACATTCATATGAAGATGTTTAAGACTAAGTTCGCTTGGCAATGTCATCTGTGCATATAAATTTCGATTGGTTTATTGGTTTCTGTGCAATAAGTGCTCTAATAATGGTATGATTTGAACAAAATTACGTGCACATTCATATGAAGATGTTTAAGACTAAGTTCGCTAGGCAATGTCATCTGTGCATATACATTTTGATTGGTTTATTGGTTCCTATGCAATAAGTGCTCTAATACTGGTCCTATTTCTACAGAATTTGGTGTGTACATGTATACATATTAACATTTTTAAGACTAAATTCACTCGACAATATGATTCATGCATATTTATGGATAAATTATTACACTTACACATTCTTATTGGGTAATATTTTTCTATAAAATACGCTTAATGATGGTCCTTTTTCAACAAATGTTGGGGTGTACATACATATTACATGTTTCAGGCTCCAATCGCTGGTCAACGTGATCTGTGGAAATTTACGCATAATTAATAACAATTCATTAATTACTTAATTAATTATTAGTAAAGGTATTCAAAACCCCTAGCAATTAATGGTAACCTTGTTTTGTAGTCAGTGACATTTTTAAGGTGATCTTGAACTTCACTTTCCAATTTATAGTAGAAATCTCACAAAAAATAAAACTTTCTTTAAAAGCGCTCGTGTTGCAAGCAAGCTATTTCATCACAAATTGACACTGTATTCAGCTATTAGAATCTTTACCATATTCAACACATGCTTTATTGTTGATGTTAATTTCATTACATTGAATCTTATTCATCTAACAAGTTTCAGTGTGAAATTCGTTATAGTATCTTGTAAATATAACACAGTTTAGTGCCGATATTGTTTTACTGTATCCATAAATATAGCATACTTTGATGTAATGTCATGTGCTATATGATAACTATAACTGGAAAATGTTTTAGTGCTGATGTTCTTGTGCTTAATGCTGATGTTCTTGTACTTAATGCTGTACATGTTTTAGTGCTGTACATGTTTTAGGATTGATGTTCTTGTGCTTTATGCTGTACATGTTTTAGCGCTGATGTTCTTGTGCTTAATGCTGTACATGTTTTAGTGCTGATGTTCTTGTGTTTAATGCTGTACATGTTTTAGTGCTGTACATGTTTTAGTGCTGATGTTCTTGTGCTTAGCGCTGTACATGTTTTAGGGTTGATGTTCTTGTGCTTAATGCTGTACATGTTTTAGTGCTGTACATGTTTTAGTGCTGATGTTCTTGTGTTTAATGCTGTACATGTTTTAGTGCTGTGCATGTTTTAGTGCTGATGTTCTTGTGCTTAATGCTGTACATGTTTTAGTGCTGTATATGTTTTAGTGTTGATGTTCTTGTGCTTAATGCTGTACATGTTTTAGTGCGGTATATGTTTTAGGGTTGATGTTCTTGTGCTTAATGCTGTACATGTTTTAGAGCCGATGTTCTTGTGCTTAATGCTGTACATGTTTTAGTGCTGATGTTCTTGTGCTTAATGTTGTACATGTTTTAGGGTTGATGTTCTTGTGCTTAATGCTGAACATGTTTTAGTGCTAATGTTCGTGTGCTTAATGCTGTACATGTTTTAGGGTTGATGTTCTTTTGCTTAATGCTGTACATGTTTTATTGCCGATGTTCTTGTGCTTAATGCTGTACATGTTTTAATGCTGATGTTCGTGTGCTTAATGCTGTACATGTTTTAGTGCTGGTGTTCTTGTTCTTAATGCTGTACATGTTTTAATGCTGTACATGTTTTAGTGTTGATGTTCTTGTGTTTAATGCTGTACATGTTTTAGTGCTGATGTTCTTGTGTTTAATGCTGTACATGTTTTAGTGTTGATGTTCGTGTGCTTACTGCTGTACATGTTTAAGTGCTGATGTTCTTGTGCTTAATGCTGTACATGTTTTAGTGCTGTACATGTTTTAGGGTTGATGTTCTTGTGCTTAATGTTGTACATGTTTTAGTGCTGTACATGTTTTAGTGTTGATGTTCTTGTGCTTAACGCTGTACATGTTTTAGTGCTGATGTTCTTGTGCTTAACGCTGTACATGTTTTAGTGCCGATGTTCCTGTGCTTAATGCTGTGCATGTTTTAGTGCTGTACATGTTTTAGGGTTGATGTTCTTGTGCTTACTGCTGTACATGTCTTAGTGCCGATGTTCTTGTGCTTAATGCTGTACATGTTTTAGTGCTGATGTTCTTGTGCTTAGTGTTGCACATGTTTTAGTGCTGTACATGTTTTAGTGCTGTACATGTTTCAGTGCCGATGTTCGTGTGCTTAATGCTGTACATGTTTTAGTGCTGTACATGTTTCAGTGCCGATGTTCGTGTGCTTAATGCTGTACATGTTTTAGGGCTGATGTTCTTGTGCTTAATGCTATACATGTTTAAGTGCCGATGTTCTTGTGCTTAATGCTGTACATGTTTAAGTGCTGATGTTCTTGTGCTTAACGCTGTACTTAGGATCCTTATCAATTTCCCTTGTATACACTTTTTTGTCGGCGGTGTCTTCCAATTTATCCACCTTTATATGAGCTTAGCTGTTGAGGGGAGCTAAATCCCATATTAATCCTGCAAACGTTTGGAGTCTATTTATATTCTTTTTCGTCAGTAAATAAACATTACTTACAATCGCCATATTTTTGTGTTACATATTTTTAATCGTGACTCGTGGAATAAGGTTTGTAACAGCACACTTCGAAGAATCTCGGTTTAAATCATATACAACATATCATAACTATTGTGGCAGTAAGCTATAATTTCCTCCCTGTTGTTTTCATCTTTCTGTCAGAAAATAGCCATATGTTGGATCATTCCAAGATAAAACCACAATAGAGTCACAACCCCTAGAATTTGCTTCAGTGATTTATTTCAAAATGCTTATTATACATGATTATGCACGATAGCTCATGTGACTTATAATTTACGTTACTGAATTCATGTTCACACACACACATATACATACACACTGTTACAGGTACACATGATCAGGCATGACAGCAATGACTTCAAATTTCATAAACCATGTGCGCACACACACATACCCTGTCTAAAGATGGATCACTCGCCTCTCCTGACATTCAACTCGGTCTCGCACCTTCATGCATAGCGACAATACTCCCGTCCTGTACTGTTCCTTGTTATAATCCCTGCTAACTAAACACCCCTATCTCTTTCTAATACCTTCTCTGCTAACAAAGACCTTTCTAAATAGCAAGGAACTATTTCATAACATATATGTGTTAATTTGTACTGCAATACTAAAACAAAAAGCATAAAATTGATCCAAACATATATCATTAATACATGTTAATCATTGTATTAGCATAACATAATTACACATGTTAACATCTTAGAACTCAAATTCTGAGACATTAATAAAACTAACATGACCTGGTACAAAGTGACTAAGGTCATAGTAAGAATTTCAATGACGGGACAAAGGTTATAAAGCAGGTTTTTTCATCGGTTTTTTTTGTGATTTTTTTTTAGGGGGAGGGTATTTCTGTTTTCAAGTATTAGATGTGATGGACTAAGATCAAGCAGAATTAATGTAAAACAAATACTTAAAGTTTTACCTGTGAAAGATTTTACTGCCACTTTAAGCAGACTAGTGTTTAAAACCGGAATTGCTCTGGCATTAAATCTTAGAAGTACTTGAGTCATGGTTTAAGTTTTAGAATTACCTTAGTCATGGTTTAAGTAATTGTTTCTTGTATTTTCTTTTGAAGATGCCTAGTAACAAAAGAAATGAGACAAAAATAATTCAGGTACCTTTATAGGCGATATTTACTGCTAGTTTTCTCAAATAAAAATGTGAACCTATCTTTTTCCCAAAACTTTTTTACATTTTTACATCAACTTACAAAGTTTTTAAGTTTATAAGGTAAGAAAAGGTTTTGTACAGTGAATCAAACATCAGATTTCATTCACATCCAAGCAGTGAACATGCTTGATTTTACTCTTACTCCTATTGTAAACATGCAGCAGTAAATATATGGTACTATAAACATTCTTAAAGCGAAAATCAGATTGAAATGCATATATTTCAAATTTGTTTTCTATCCGATTAGAATTACCTGGTAATAATTATTGAACTGATGTCTATGTATCTTACTTTTCCGGTAAAATACATGACATTTGTCACATGAACAAGGTACTAAAAGTAGAACTGTAATCTGTAGGCTATATATTCCCACACCTCCTCTTTCCGTTGTAATGGACTAAATAATATTTACAAAATTCAAAAAGAAAAACTATATTGTATAGATTACAACTGCCTTCAAACTTATTAAAATTTAAAGAGTTCAGTGAAATCTATGCAGTATTTTAAGAGAAGCAGTACAGCCATATTTTCTTTAATGAGAAGGGTCATAACTCTACAGAATTTGTCAAAAAAAATCAATCAAATGGCTAAATAATATCACGCATATATTGATTAAGTGTACAAACTGACATCAATGCAATACTGTAGGACAAATCTATACAGACGGACAAATCAACAGACACCAGGATTCCAGTTCATCCCACCTAACTTCATTACGGCGGGCCTATTCATGTATTATGTATAACTTGGCTACGTAGCTATATATACAACTTTAACTCTAACTCTATCTGAAGTTTTGGCATAGAATCTACTTTAATGTACTTTAACAAAAAATTATCTACAAACAACTTCCGAACAAAAAATGAATATTCATTAATGATATGAATGGTAATTAAAACATGAATTATAATTAAAACATCAGATCCAAAGTCTTTGTTTTAGCATTAATAATAGTCATGTCATCTTTAACCAATATGATTATGTAATGTTGATGATTAAAAGTTACAGTTGCATGTTTCCACTTGTTCATTAAAAAAACATCCTTCTCCCTTTCACACACAATTATTACAAACCGCATGCAAAACGTGACCTACATGAAGATACTGTCTATTTACAGAACACAGTGACTGAAGTAAATCCACCAACAACTCCAGTGACATATATAACAGTTGACATACTTAAACATATACTCAGCACTTTTATACTCGTGTTCTGGTGCTCACTATGTAAACAACATTCTTTTTTTTTAAATTTGTAACCGAGAACAGATAACCTGCCAACAATTCAATATTTCTCTTATCCATCGACCAAAGCATGACATGGTCAAACACTATTTAATTTAATGAAGTATGCTTACAAAACCATACCACCTAAACAATTGATTGGTTAACTTCCTGTAGTGAACCATCCTCAAAATCCAAGGCTACTCATATTTCCCCTGTATCCCTTGAATATGTCATGACAAAATTGGAGGCTTTTTACCAAACACCTTGCTTACAATACAAATAGACTAGTAGTCCATTGTATCTGATGAGGATCAAAAGAATTGTGCAGCGACGTAAGGGTATGTTGCTCTTCTGTTACCTTCAAAGGACAGGTATCAGACCAGCTATTGGTCAGGATTTTACATTTGAAACCAATCAAGTAGCTTACCACGAGCCTTCCATTTTGTCATAACAAATTTGAGCAGTGCAGAGAAGATATGTGTATGAGAAGATACGTGTAATTAGAGCAGAACTCTTGAATTTTGAGGACGGTAATAAACACGTAAATATCACCTCTATAAATCAATGTCTTTGTATACATCAATAATGAATTAATGTATTTCCTACTATGTGAAAATATACAAAGTGAATTGAAAAAGGCTTCACAGTACAAAAATAAAGCATGAAAACAATTATTTTTTTCAATCTTAAATACACAAGTTAAAACAATAACAACAGCTTCTACAACAGATAAATACTGGCTTAAACATTAAAGCCGTACACCAATTGGTCAGTGACACCCAACTGTTGATCCACAGTATCAACACTTAGGTCGGACTGCAGAAGGGTTAAACTTAAGAGAAAGTCTATAAAGGCAACAACTGCAATTTTGTGTTTTTTGTTTTGCTTTCTTTTTATATAAACAGAATGTAGAATATTACTACACATGTCTCTTTTTTTAATTAGAGACAATAAATATTACTTCTTCAGTACCAATTATTATTTCACGAAATGGGGTTTTGTCCTTCATAATCTTTTCTAAGTGAAAAGCATAGAGAAAGATATGAGAACTCACCCCATAGAATTGGTATTAATTGTGAAACAAGAATAGTTCATGTTACTTAAGTAACAGAAATCATTGCCAATGGCATTTCAAATGGTGTGCCAGTTCATTTGACTAGGATGTCGCAATAAAATGACAGTGTACTCTTTGTTCTTTTCATAAAAACAAACATAATTGTCCCATATATATAAAGTTACGTTAGAACCCTGTTTGATGGCGTCTTGTATGGGCTAATTAGGATATGTGTTCATTGGTAAATACACAATCTACAAGCAAAATGTATCGCATCTAGACAATTGCTCACCTACAATGTTCCATCGATAATACTAATGCTTTGTATTTTTCCATGTATACAGTGAAGTCTAGTCACTTTTATCAGGGGCCTTTTTGTGTATGTGACCTTACCCGTTTGTCTATTTTTAAAATGCAATTTTTCAGTGGTAAAACCTTATAGATCTATAATTGTTAATGCAGGCCTTCAAAGTCTCAGCCGAGGCTCATCAGAAAAGGTTTCTCCCTATTTCATAAATGAGCTGTGGTCAAAACAGTTGGAAGCTGATAAACAAAAACAGACCAAGTTACTGCTCACGTAATCTGGATGTTACACTATCCAGCCAGTATTTTGAGGGGACGCATTGCATACTTTCTATACAAAACTGTCCCCATAGTCGTCATCTTAAAATCCAGCAACTTCAGCTAGGAACACCTCTATTCTACTGTAATTATCAAATGTGTTAATCAACTATGGGCACATGTCAGTAAAACCAAGAGAGCCAACGCCCGGAATCGCTCACCTAGTGATTTTTCTTCTATCTACCAGGTAAATATACAGATAACTGTGAGCAGGTTTGTCATCCATTTAACCATATGAACATTCCATCTCATCAAGAAAGCAATAAGAATCATGGAATTTTTACATTTTTAACCTTTGTGACCTTGAAAGTGGTCAATGTCATTTCTTCCAACAAAATTAGAAAGCTCCAAGCGAAAATTCATGACTTTAAGCTTCATAGTTCTGTTCAAAAGTTCTTAGAAGGTTTCCACACGTTTGGCCTCCGGCCTGTTGCCCTGAAAGTAGGCAAAAGTGGTGCATTTGGTTAATGCAAAAGCCCTTCATCACAGCAAGATTCAAGCACAATAATCTCTTTCTTTGTCCTTTAAGGAAAAGGTTTGAAACAAATAACAGCCGCATCTTGACAAATTGGTCTATAATATATAATTGGCTCTGTAATAATAAGGAAGTCTAGAATTCATTAATCCATTCAAAGATGAAACCGTGTCAAACACTACAGCAAGGATCAGGTAAATAATAGCCTATCCTTTTTTAATTATTTGTGGAAACAAAGTGCAGTGTTTCATAGTTGTAAACGCTATCATTACAAAAAGTTGGGTTTTGGAGAAAAGTGTAATGGATGGTACTTGTCTGCAAAAAGTAGGTCCATGTGACAGGTAAGACACACAGTAGCTTTTTTAAACAACTTTAAATGTACAAAAAGGGCAGTAACTCTAGATCTGCAAATACTTATTGCATAAAAATGTCTAATTTACATGCACAACTAGAAATGGCAATGATTAACCACTGTAAGCTTCAGGGAAATGTATAGACAAATTTGTTATGCTCAAAATAGACAAGGGCAGGCTAATAATTATGGGATCAATATGTCTCATTAAATATCCCTAATCATATTGGATTGTGGCAAACCCTACCAAGTTTCAAAGGAATCAGATGCCAGGTGAGAGAATGAAAAAAGCCATATTACAACACGTCCTGTCGAGACAGGCATACAAAAAATTAGTTTCATAAAAATCTATGCTATTGATCATAGTTTTTGTGCAGAAAGGAAGGCTTATCGGTGATGCATAGATTTTGCTCTATCCCAAATTTTGCCTTACACCCCTTTTCATTGCTTAGCAATTTTTGTTCAAATCAGACGATATTTAAGTATGTTATTGCACGGAAATGAATCCACCAATCAGACAGAAGTATGTTGATTACTCATACAGATTATATTCAATGCTGAACAATTTTGTCTTACACTTTGTAAAACTGCAGTTACAGCGCAAGTTTATGTAAATCTGAGTATCTTTATGGAAGTAATTGTATGCATGTACAGTAGAGAAACAGTTCATGGACAGAGGGACAAATACAATCAACCACAGATGGGCATAAAAAATGCTGTGTATATATATTATTTCATTTCAAGCAGTGAACAGGAACCCAGAAACTATAACAATAGTCAAACTTAAAAAATGATTTCTAGCTTTTTTGTATTACTGGCAGTTGACTCACAATGTTTATACATCTATATATGTAATAACCAGGCAGAGTATTGCAAGTAATGCATAGTCCCCCACCTCAAGAAAGGTACCAAAAATTATCTGAAAACCTGTAACTCTGTATATATGGTAGGGCACAAAAACTTATTTCTATCATCTAATGAGTTACCTGCAAACAAAATTTGGCAAAAGTGTGAACAGTTATACAAGATATGCCCCAAACAACTAAGAAGCAATCAGACAGACAGACTGACAGACGGACAGATCGCAAACCTATAAAACTTTCTATTAGTTCTGGTTGTGGACTAATTATAAGTTATTTTCCTAGATCCAACTGCCCTAGATTTTACGTTCACATTACGGTTAAACAAGCCCGACATTTGTACATGTTAGCGACTAGACACCTCATACATACGTAACTTTTATATCACCTTGAATCTAACTTGCATTCTGTGAGCATTCGCCCAATGCTTAACCCTAAACACATACTTTTCTTAAAATAAGATCACCCAACCGAAGACTTCACTCTCAATATGACCTCAATAGCCAACATCCACTGTTTGTTTAGAGGCGGCGTATAGCTTAGACCTATTGTTTGCTTGGAGATGATATATTGCTAAGATCAAATAGCTGCTTGAAGACGACCTTAATAGCTTAAGATCCATCTTTTGGAGACGACCTGTTTCTACCATCCATGTTTATTTGGGAGTTACTTCAATACATCAATTGATTTTTGTTTGTTTGAAGATGACCCATTGCTTAGTCCATTGTTTGCCAGGAGATGACATTTACAGGTCAGACCCAACACTTCCCAATCACTTCAATAACCAAGATCCATGGTTTGTTAGGACATGACCAGCTCAGATCCAATGTTGTTTGAAGATGACCTTAGTAGTAAAGATAGTTTTTAGTTTGCCAATAGCCCACTGCTAAAATGCATTGTTTGGAGAACAACTCAAAAGATAAGCTCCAATATTTTTGGAAGATGACATATTGTCAAGATCCATTGTTTGTTTAGAAACAATCTCAGTAGCTAAAGTTCTTTGTTTGGAGAAAGCCTCAACCATTAAGATCCATTATTTGTGTAAACACATCCTACTGCTAAGATCCATTGTTTGTATGGAGAATATTTCAATATCTAAGATCCATAATTGTTTCACAGATGATCTATTTCCAAGATCCATTATTTGTTCAAATATAGAGTCAATAGCTAAGATCAATCATTTGTTTGTAGATGACTTATTGCTAAAATCGATTTTCTTTCAGATACAAAGTCAATAGCCATGGTCTATTGCTTGTTTGGAGATGACCTTTATCCTAGATGCATCATTTGTTTAGGGATAACTTCAAAAGCCTAGATCCACTGCTACAATGACCTATATCTAGATCCACTGCTACAATGACCTTTATCTTGATCCACTGCTACAATGACCTATAGCTATGATCCACTGCTACAATGACCTATAGCTAGATCCACTGCTACATTGACATATATCTAGATCCACTGCTACAATGACCTATATCTAGATCCACTGCTACAATGACCTATATATAGATCCACTGCTACAATGACCTATATCTAGAGCCACTGCTACAATGACCTATAGCTATGATCCACAGCTACAATGATCTATAGCTATGATCCACTGCTACAATGACCTATATCTAGATCCACTGCTACAATGACCTTTATCTAGATCCACTGCTACAATGACCTATAGCTAGATCCACTGCTACAATGAACTATATCTAGATCCACTGCTACAATGACCTATAGCTAGATCCACTGCTACATTGACATATATCTAGATCCACTGCCACAATGACCTATATCTAGATCCACTGCTACAATGACCTATAGCTATGATCCACAGCTACAATGACCTATAGCTATGATCCACTGCTACAATGACCTGTAGCTATGATCCACTGCTACAATGACCTATATCTAGATCCACTGCTACAATGACCTATATCTAGATCCACTGCTAAAATGACCTATATCTAGATCCACTGCAATGACCTATATCTAGATCCACTGCTACAATGACCTATATCTAGATCCACTGCTTAAATGACCTATAGCTATGATCCACTGCTTAAATGACCTATATCTAGATCCACTGCTACAATGACCTATATCTAGATCCACTGCTACAATGACCTAGATCTAGATCCACTGCTACAATGACCTAGATCTAGATCCACTGCTACAATGACCTATCTCTAGATCCACTGCTAAAATGACCTATATCTAGATCCACTGCAATGACATATATCTAGATCCACTGCTACAAGGACCTATATCTAGATCCACTGCTACAATGAGCTATATCTAGATCCACTGCTTAAATGACCTAAAGCTATGATCCACTGCTACAATGACCTGTAGCTATGATCCACTGCTACAATGACCTGTAGCTATGATCCACTGCTACAATGACCTATAACTAGATCCACTGCTACAATGACCTATAGCTATGATCAACTGCTACAATGACATATATCTAGATCCACTGCTACAATGACCTTTAGCTATGATCCACCATTTGTTTGGGTATGACTTCCACTGGTAGGACCCAACTTTTTGTAATGACAAAATCTCAACAGTTAGGATCGAGAATTGTTTCAAGATGACCTCACTAGCTAAGATCTATTGTTTATTTAAAGGTGACCTTAATAGTTGGGAGCAAATGTTTGTTTGGAGACAACCTCACTTATTAAGATCCAATATTTGCTTGGAGACAACATTTATAACCAAGATACCTGGTATGTCTGTGATAAGAAAATCAGTCTATTTCAGCCAGCGCCACTGCTTTTATAAAGGAGACTGTCATATCAAACATCACGACCCTCAGAATGTGTCCACGAGGTAAATATTTGTCTCTCTGAGACCTGTACAAAAATTAACAAGATCACAGTTTTCATATTGTCAATCAATATCAAGTTCGTCTGATGACACTTGCACGGTAGGAGTCTCGAGGGCTTTTGATTTGAAACAGTCCACAGAGGAGTTACTCAGCGGATCATCCTCTGCTTGGGACAGATCAGCCAGGTCAAATAGGTCTGGAATCACATCATCTGATGGCTTGTACTGTATCACCTCATTACCTGTTAACAGCAAATATACATTATTTGTTAGTGTACGGCAGAGTTTACATCCTCATATACCTCATAGGACAGAGCTTAAAATTACAAGCTCATTTACCTCATAGGACAGAGCTTATAATAACAAGCTCATATACCTCATAGGACTGAGCTTAAAATTACAAGCTCATATACCTCAGGCTCATAGGACAGAGCTTATAATTACAAGCTCATATACCTCATAGGACAGAGCTTATAATTACAAGCTCATATACCTCATAGGACAGAACTTATAATTACAAGCTCATTTACCTCATAGGACTGAGATTATAATTACAAGCTCATATACCTCATAGGACTGAACTTATAATAACAAGCTCATTTACCTCATAGAACAGAGCTTATAATTACAAGCTCATATACCTCATAGGACTGAGCTTATAAGTACAAGCTCATATACCTCATAGGACAGAGCTTATAATTACAAGCTCATATACCTCATAGGACAGAGCTTATAATTACAAGCTCATATACCTCATAGGACAGAGCTTATAATTAAAAGTTCAGTTACCTCATAGGACAGAGCTTATAATTACAAGTTCAGTTACCTCATAGGACTGAGCTTCTAATTACAAGTTCATATACCTCAGAGGACTGAGCTTCTAATTACAAGTTCATATACCTCATAGGACTGAGCTTATAATTAAAAGTTCAGTTACTTCATAGGACAGAGCTTATAATTACAAGTTCAGTTTCCTCAGAGGACTGAGCTTCTAATTACAAGTTCAGTTTCCTCAGAGGACTGAGCTTCTAATTACAAGTTCAGTTACCTCATAGGACTGAGCTTCTAATTACAAGTTCAGTTACCTCATAGGACTGAGCTTTTAACTAGAACACTGACAGGTCAGTAAGGGCCCCGTCTTGTGGCAATATATCCCCCATAATCATCAAGAAGCAATCTTCCCATATAGCTGCGCTTGACGTTTGACATTTGGACTCGCAAGGAAGCAAAATATACATTTTACATGTACTATGATGTGAGTCTTGTTTCCTTCCACCTCCATATTTGCTGGGCTAACAGAAATGTAAATACCGGTGCAATACTCATTTGTTAGCTTTGATTTGTTTTATTTCACCTTATATACCTCCTCCATCAAGAGCCAGGGTCAAAGTCAGAGATCCACTTTGTCTTTGACCTTTGGACCCAAATGACCTTGACCATTAACC